>NC_044325.1:126537775-126624937 GCF_007399415.2 Gopherus evgoodei | reverse complement strand
GGATCGATTTTAACCCGCCGATACGGCGGGTAGTCTGGACGTGGCCTAAGGCATGCTTTCTAATCCTGTAATCACTGTGACTCTTCTGTCAATATCCTCTCTGATTTATCAACATCCTTTTTGAGTTCTGGGCACTAGAACTGGACATAATATTCCAACAGTAGTCACACAAGTGCCAGACTTAGAGATAAAATAACCACTGTATTCCTGCTTGAGAGTCTCCTTTTTATGCTTTTTAGCTTTTTTGGCCACAGCTTGAGTTCATGTTCAGCTGATTATTCATCATGACCCGCACAATCTTTTCCAGAGTCACTGCTTCCCAGGACAGGGTCCCCCATCATGTATGTATGGCCTAAATTCTTTGTGCCTAGATGCACACAGTTACATTCAGCTGTTTTAAACACACTTTTGTTTGTGCCCAGTTTACCAAGTGATCTAAATCACTCTGAATCTCTCCTCTTCATTATTTAGCACTTTCCAATTTTTATCTCATCTGCCAACTTTATCAGGGATGATTTTATGTCCTCTGCCAGGTTATTGATAAAAAGACTGAAAATCAAATTCCTTCCTGCATCTAAACACTTTTCTCCTTTGTTGCTTCAAGCTTCCAGAACGTCTTTGATGCCATCTACAGATTTTACTATATTTAAGTAGTTGTGTAGTGCCCTGATGCTATCAGACAAGTCCATGATGTATTGGTTCCCTCCAAATCATGGGTTTTTCAACCCCAAATGTGACCACATACTCTGTACCAGAAAGCTTCAACCAACAGAGATGGTGAGTAAATATCACTACCAAGAAGTTACAGCTGTCTGGTGACTTCATTTACAACTGTGTAGCCCCACTGAAGACAGAATATGGCCCCTTTCTTCTTGCTCATGTGGTACTCAGGGTATTTGAAATAGAGAGAGAAGGGAAGTGAGACAATATCTTTAATTAGATTATCTCACCCACCTTGGCGCTCTAATATCTTGGGACCAACATGGCTACAACAGCACTGCATGGAATGGGAGATGAAATAGACAGGCAATGCCTTTAGATCCATCTAGTTACAGAATCCAAAGCAATGACTCTCAAGCCTCCTTAGTATTAATTTTCAACCATTGACTGTTGGCTTGGTACTGACCAGAGGCAACATATGGCAGCCACTGCTCTGAGCAGCTTATGAACTAAAAGAGAGACACAGAGTTGACAGGATGTACTAGGAAATCACAAGGAGGGAGTATCTTGTTGGGGGGGGGCAGGTGTTTTATTTTCTATCTCCTTATCATCCTCCCCAGGAAACAGAGGATGCTTTTTCATAAGAGGCATTTACCTACAAATCTTGTTGTCTGACTCACCATGTGTATAAACCCAGAACTCGTGTGTATATTTATTTTCTAACAAGTCACTGTCTCAACCAGGAAACCCCACTGGCAGCAAACTCCTCGTGCAGTTCATACATGCAGACACATAGACAGTTACCTTAAGGACTGGTACCTCACCTTGGTGATGTGAAAAACATGAGTGTCCTCCTTATATTGCTCAAGGAGCCATTGGATCGGTTCAAATATCTGATCCCGATACTCATCTTCATCTAGCAGGAGACTCATCATGGGACCAAGAGCTTTGATGATGGCCTGCTTGAGCTGCATAGATGAGACATAGAATTTATGTTCCTGCTAATTCATTCAATATCATCCAATGGGCACACCTTTTCTACTTCTAATGCCTGCAACTTCCCTGGTTCTACTGAAGGAACGGCCCTATCTCAAGATTTCCTGGTAAAGAACCGGGACTCGTAGGGTTGGTTTCAGGATTATATCTTAATGCACCTCACAACTATACCAGTAAGATATTTCTCCAGATAAGTATGCATTCTAGGCCAACTCATCCCTGTTGGAACTCCACTGGGGCTGAATGGAGGAATTAATTTAGCCCACTATCCCGTGTCCATCTACACGTCAGGTGCATAAAATTAGAATCCATGTACGCTGTATACAGACAGAATTTCCATGATGTGGTGACATTATAAATGTTTGGGTTTTAGATGTTTTACATGACAGTCTGTTCCATCCAAAAGGACCTACCACTAAATGCCATCATCACAGAGTGCCAGACACATAAAATTTAACATTATAATTTCTGCTAAAGGTTTAGAAAGCCAGCAATTCTCACCTCCAGCTCCTCACATGTCAGCCAGTTGCTGGTCACATGAGAATAGATGGGAAGAAAATGATTGCAGAGTCGCAATTCGCCCACTCTGGGGAATGAGTACTTTTCCCGGTTAGTCAAACAGGACTTTACTGCCCTTGACCATTTTTCCAGAACTGCATGGACAGAGAGAAGACAGGCAATGTGAAAAGGACATATTAGTAACGAGGAAAAGTTGCTTAACCAATGAATACGCCTAGGCCTAAAGTTTACTACATTTCCATGGCAGCTACTGCTTAGTTCAGGACTAGACGCTGAAATCCCAGATCAATTTTGAGCTATTTCTCTTCCTCCCATTCCATGTCTTGTTTCTCAAAAGGCTTTTTAATTTGCAGATCTCTCAATCTTTTTTCAATTACCATCACTTGAACACAATTTTTTTCTCCCTTCCTTGTTACCTCTTAATTAGAGCTGCTTGAAAAAGCAGTTTAAATTCAAATAAAAATCTTTACTGATAGTGTTTTTTTCTTTCAAAATTGCAAAGTATAAAAATCATTTATATTTTTCAAAAATCAAAAAAGCATTCAGCCACCTCTTTAGATGCTCCAAAACACTGGATGCACACTTCCTGATCAAACTTGTCATTGACATTTTTCAAGTTTGTTTTTCATCAAATTTGGGGGAAAAATTATGGAAAATATGATTAAAAATCAAAATATTTCAGCAAGCTCTCCTCTGAATGACTCGTGTCCCCTGCAGTTATTGTTTATTTAACCCTAACACTGGATGATTTCATCCTGACTTACAGTTTGTCTGAAAGATGTTGAGTGCCCCTAACTGCCATCGGCTTTACTGGGATTTGAAGGGCAGTGGGGAGCACTTTGCCCTAAAATTAGGTGTATCTAGTGCCCTTGCTAAGAAGAATTAGGGCCCCGTCCTGTTCTCTATGAAGTCGATGGCAAAATTCCCATTTACCTCAAAGGCACAGGATTAACCCCTTACTGATCATCACCTGAAAAGCAAAGGAAGAGAGAAGTGGAGAGGAAGAGAAGACAGAGAAAGAGGGTGAAAGGAAATGATGATAAAGGGGAGAGAATGGGTGATGGAGTGGCAAATGGGATTTTTAAATGTCCAGGAATGAAATCTGCTTCCTTCATCTCCTCCCCCAGGAGCCTTCTGGCAGATGGGCAGCTTCAGCCTTTGTGTCTGTTTAAATTATATCCAAGAGTCATAAAGGGCCTGAACTTACAAATGCTCAGCGCCTCCTGCCAAGTGAGGAGCACTCTCCACTTCACCGAGTGCCATGGGAGCCCAGGAACACAGCACCTGGTGCAATGCAGGGCAGGGAGCACAGTTCAGGGCCTGTTTGCAAACTTGGTCAGTGACTCCAATCTGTACCAAGACCCCCTCAATATCCATTTTGGGCACCTACAGTAAGTTCTGGCACTTACCACCACAAAATGCTTGTCTCATCCGGCTGTCATTGACTAACTCCAACATGTGGAACATGGCGTTCAGGGTTATTCTCACAAAAGGGATACACTTAAGTGCTGCAGAGAAAGGCCAGAAGAGAAGGAAGACAGATAATCGGCTGCTCTACGCCTTCTTAGAACACACTTAGAAACACTGTGGGGCAGAGTGCTAGGGGCTCCTGGGCCAATTTGTGCTGCATAAGCAGAGCAGAATGGCTTTAAAGCAGCCATTGAAAGCCAGTGGGCGATTCACCCTGAAGAGAGGAATCCTCCACCAGTGCACAGCTGTGCCCGCTGCCCAACTCACTCCCAGCGTAAGGGCAGAGAGCACTGGGGCCGGATGGGAAGCGGGGTGGAGAAGAGCTCCACTAGACCTGATCTTCCACTCATTCCCATCCCTAAGGAACTTCAGTCCGGGGCAGAAGTTAGAGCTTGCTCCACCGTCTGGATAGCTCATGATCTGGAAGCCAGAACTAGCAAGAGCAGATAGTCCTGTGTCTTTCCACGCACACACGCACGCATGCACACAATCAAGCAGAGCTCTGTTTAGCTGCAACATTTTTAGGTAGAGAGAGTAATCCCCTGTCCTTAAATGAAAGACGATAACTTTGAAACAAAAGATGGAAGTTACCATACCATAGGCTGATGACAGGTTTCCCAACGTAATTAAAACAAATTCTTCAGGCAGCTTCGGTGGTTCTAGAAGACACTGCAGCTCAGACATGACATGATTGAAATAGCAGCGTGCCAGAGTCACTAACGTGTTGCTAGCTGCCACTTTTACTTCATTTGTTGCTTCCTAAAAAGAAAAAAAAACTCTAAGAGAAAGACTGAAGTCAGTGAAGCCGGTTGCATTAGCCTGACTTGTTTATATGAGTCAAGTCCTTATTTCTGTGCATAAGTTCCAAATGAACCCACCCAACTTTCTGTGGATAGAGTCATTAGTCATAAATATTCATTGAGTCATTTGGCTAAACAATTTTCAGCCTTTGAGTTGCTTGCAAACTGCTCAGTTAGACTATTCATTATTAGCTCCTTGTGGCGGATGACTGGTCACCATAGTCACATGATATTTTGCTCTGCCCTTCCCTGACGAAGTAGTGAGAAACAGACTGGGCCACTTCAAAGATATTCAGAGAGCTTTCCTGGAAAAAACTGTCTCCAAAAAGGGGACTGACTTCCTTTGGAACAAGAGAGGGATTTTTCCATGGGTATTCCTGCTGGCAAACTAGATTCTAAATCCAATGCTGCTTCTTTTGGAGGTAGTTCAGATTCTGTCTGTCTTAGGGCTTTATACTGCCACTTACTTCAATAGTATCAGAGCGCCTCCCACATAACATCAGTATCAATTATGAAATCCCTAGTAAACTTCGGGAAAGACTTGCTCATTAGGAAACCATTGGCCTGTTTCTGTTTTCTGATATCATGTGTCTCAGGTCCTGGTCCTGCAAAGCACTTAAGTATAAGTGTAACTTTTGCATGTGAGTTTTCCCATCTTATGCATGTGCACAAGTACTGTCTAGGATGTTGTGGGCCTCTAACAGAAGAACACATTTTCATTTCAATATATAGTTTACCCCTCAAAAAAGAGAGTTTTAATTAGTTAAAACTTTGGATCCTTTGATTAATATCTCAGGAGAACTAACTTACCTGAGTCTCCCTCATATGGTTTAAGGCTAGGGTTATTGTTTTGTTCAGTAGCTTTCTCTCCAGGTCCCCGGTGTCCTGCTGTAATACCTTCTCCAGGATACAGTAAATGTCTACTCTGTTTTGCTGGGGACAAACCAAAAAAGAGAACAAACAATCGGGAAAAGGTTTTTCTTGATGACCACACAGTAATTTGACAAATAAGACCCTGCCCTAAAGAGCTTCCAATCCAAACATGAAATGATTAGCCCAAGTCTTATCATAATAGAGCAAGTCCATGGCCAAGAAGAGAATCCATGTCTCCTGAGTCATTATCTAGAGTCTTATCCACTAGGCCACACTGACTTCTCAGCCAGCATGCTCACACAACTAAGCCATTGGCTTAATTGGTATAAAACATGCCATACCCTCCACAATCACCTCATTTAGCAGCACTTCAGAAGCAGCCGAGCAATTGACATATTTTAATCTTCCTGGAGAGAAAAGAGGCAGAAGAAGCCTCCTTCACTGCCCTCTTATCGAGTTTCATTTACCACTTTGCCCTTGCTCTGTCCACTCCAGACAGAATTTGAAAATGTTGAATTACAAAATACCCAACTCCCGCAGTATGTCCTCAACAGCTCCTAGGGGAAATGAGCTCAGCAGTTAGATCTACATTGACAGTTGCACACTTGAAGGTGTCTTTTAGGAGCCACATCAGTGCAGAAATTCACAGATGATAGTATCAGCTGGGTCAGATTAAAAATTAAGAGGGACGCAGAGAAATTAAAAACCTGAGCAGAGAACAAGATTCCTTTCAGAAAACTGCAAACTAGCACATCTGGAAAGGAGGTAGAAGTAACTGACAAAATGGGAGAGTGAAAAGTGGGAAGCAACAAGTGCCCTGGGGGTGACTGTGGAACACAAAGTCAACCTGTATATGCAAGGGGTGATGGCTACCACAAAGAGCCATGTGGGTTAGGTCGTTTATACACAGGGATCATGGCAGAAAGCAGAAAGAGGACAGTTCCTCTCTGTTCAGCTAAGCCGTAACTGCATCTGGATTATTGCATTTTCTAGCACCACATTCCCAGAGAGATCAACAAATTGGAAGTAATTCACGGGAGAACAAAAAAGAATGCACAGGGGTGGCAGATTTGACTTCTGAATAGAGCCCTGCAACCTGACCCAAATCCTATGGGATCTGACTACAGGCATCAGGGTCAGGTTGGATGAGAAAACAACTGGACTCTCTTGGGCTCAGATCAGGTCAGTTCTCCTCCTTTAGCCCATGGGATCAACACAGCAGGGGGCAGTGTCAGAGGATCAAGCCACTGCTGCACATTATTGCCGCTGCGCTGGCCCCATGAGCAGGATGCGGTGGCAGTATCCGGTTTGGGGGGAAGGGTTGGGACCAGGATGGGAAATGATTCAACCCTCTCAGGGTGAGGTGAGTGGGCTTCGGGCCCATTCAGGTTGGGCTTCAGAATTGGACCCGAGCAGACCTCTACTTCCGAAGACAGACTGACAGAGCTGTCTATGGCCGATGCGGCCAAGGGATGACTGTGAGGGAGACATGATAATACCATACACCTATCTGAAGGCTGTGAACGCCAAGGAAGGAGAGGAATTTTTTAGTATAATACATTTAGGTAAAAGTAGGAGTAATGGATTAAACTAAAAAAAGACATACAATTTAGACTTTAATAACAAGAAAAATGCCCCACCTCGGAGACAGGTCTATAAGGTTATGACACAGTCTTTCTAGGAAAACAGTGGAAGCTCAGTCATTAGGGGCTTTTAAAATTAGTTTGGCCAAAACAGTGGGAATGCGCCTGCGTTAGCAGGGAAATGGACTGGATGATCCAATAGGTCTTTTCCAGCTCTGTCTCCTGTGAGTCTGTAAACCTATGTGACCTGCATGCCAAGGTCATAAAGCCCTTTGGAATGTTCAAAGCCAATCAGATCTCTCGATTGGCTAAACATTCCAGTGTGCTGCTTGAAAAGGGATGCTTCTGCAAACTGCAATCAGAACACACAGCTCCATTGGGGAGAAGGAGGATTTTTTTTAATTGAAAATTGTCACTGATAATTTATGAACACATAAGCTCTACATACTTCAAGTAGCTCTGGATTATGCAACAATTTTATTCTTTGAAACCAGAAGAGATTCATCATTAATCGAATAATTCAAATAATTAAAGTACTAGGAGGCCAAGACAAGCAGTTTAGTTCTGCTCATAAGGGCTAGTGGGGGACGGCAGACTGAGGCAGGGGCTGAATGGGAGTGTGGGGGGAAGGGTTGGGATCAGGATGGAAAATGATTCAACCCTCTTAGGGTGAGGTGAGTGGGCTTGAGCCCCGTTCAGGTTGGGCTGCAAAATTGGGCCCGAGCAGACCTCTACTTCCAAAGACAGACTGACAGAGCTGTCTTCCGAAGACTGACTGACAGGGTTACGGGGGGAGGGAGGTTCAGAGTCACATAGCGATGGGGGAGGAGGTGCAGAGCTACACAGGGACAGGGAGTGGTTGGGTGGAGGCACAGAGACACATGGGGATGGGGGAGGGGGCACAGGGACACATGGGGATGAGGGGAGTGGGTGTCTGAGTGGGGGTGGAGGGGACATATGTGGCCAGGGGGTGCAAGGACCCATGGGGGTACAGGAACACATGGAGACAGGGGCAGATGTGCCTTCCTGAATGGGAGAGGTTAGGGGTCAGCCAGAGTCTGAATGGGGGAACACTCCCTAACAGTTCCTCCCCGCCCCTCCCCAAAAAACCCTGTTCCATACATTTCCCACCCATACCCAGATTCCTTCCCAGCAATTTACTTCCCCCTCCCTCAGCTCCTCCATCCCCCTGACTCCACCAAGCCTTTGCACTGTGGCTGAGGGGTGCCAGAAATATGGTTCTGTAGTGAGTTGAAATGAATTGTTACTCAGAGTTCTGTATTAATATGCATAATAAGGAATCTATTTGTCAAAAAACATTTCCTGAATCCTTTTTCTTGTCTGTATTGACACAGACATACTTGCTGACAGGGATTTTGAAATAAATAATCAAAATAATTTGAACTGGTGCAATTATATTGTATATTTGCTGAAATGTTAAAACACTGTGTGCATCATTTTTATTTTTTTATTGCAGAATTCCCCCAGTAGAAAATAAGATCTCTTCAGTGCTATAATCTCGATAATATGTCATCATAAGAAAGGAATGTTGGCCAGGAATAAGAGCAGGGAGTCAATTCACTTGGGTTTTAGTCACATTCTTTTACTAACTTGCTAAGTGGTGTTGAGCAAGTAACTTAATTCTCTGTGACACAAATCATCTGTAAATGAGGACCATTCTCACAAGTGTGCTGAGATTCTTAATTCACTAATATTAGGTAAGTGCTTTGAGATTTTTGGATGAAGATGCTAAAGAAGGGCAAAGGATTATTAAAAGAGATTATTGCTAATCCTATAGTGTACTTTTACTGTACACAGCCCATGTACTCCACTGTGTGTAAAAGGACAATACTCTCTTTATAGAGCATTATATCATCCTGATCTGTAATAACAGCATTTTGCATGATGAGTTCATGCCTGAGGATAGAAGGGTGAATATTGATAATGCTGATGGTGCGCCAGGCCACGTTCTATACTGAATTACCCCCATGCACTCCCCCATGAAGTCAGACAGAATTTGGTGTGGACACATGGAAAGCGGATGTAATTTCATGAAAATGCCCTACCTCATCCAGTTGCAGTTTCTCTAGCAGAACTGTCACAATGCTAGCCAGCTTGGTCTCAGCTATACAGGCAATCCTGAGGGCAATTTTGTCCTTATCTTGGTCATCCATATGTGCCAAGAGGGAAATAACCTCATTATAAACACCTGAAATTAAATAAAAGGATTTGGCTGGTTACCACTGATAGTAGAAATTGGTGCTGGCCTCTTTAATTCAGTATCCAATAAAGATTCTGCAGGCACCCAAACACTGTGAGAAGTAGACCTGGGACTCATGTAAATCCTCTTCCTTCCTCCTGATGACCAGGTTTGTTTGCTGAACTGCCCAACGTGTTTGGGGGGAAATCATAATGAAGAAAATTTGCTCCTTTCAAGTAGATCCCCATGTAAAATAATCTTCCTTTCTCTCTTTACTATCAATTGACAAGGTTTGATAGCATACAGAATAATAATTTATGGCCCAAATTTTCAAAACTGGGTGCGTAAACTTCAGCTCCTAAATCCATATTAAGGCACCTACGTCCTGATTGAGGTTAGGTGATTGCCCATCCTTTAAGCAAATTGCATCCTTCAGTTCTAACATCCAGATGCAAATTGAATCCTAACTGTAACCTACACTGCCCATTTAGCTGCAGTAGTGGTAGTGTGGGATTAGGAGCACTAGTGTTGCTAAGAAATGTGACCCTATGCTTTCTTATCCTGCATTTAAGATATTAGCAGAGCTTCATTTAGACAGACAGAGGAGAAGCCCTTCTACAGTTTTTGTTCTAATTTCCCCCATTTCTGATGGATTCCACAACTAGATCTTGGCACCATGGATGAAGAAGACACAAAATGAGGACCCACAATAAATATAAAACACCTGGGAGAAAAGAAGGGAGACCTCCCCCATAACATTCAATAGAAAATCAGATTCTCAGGAAAGTTTCCAGGTCCAGAGGCTGTAGGCCAACTCCTCAACTGGTGTAAATCAACACAGCTACAAGGAAGTCAGCAGAGCGACACTGATTTACAGCAGCTGAGGTTCTGGTCACAGAAATGGAGAACATTACAACTAATCTCTCTGTATGCCTAGGCTTTCTGAATGTGTGTGTGAATATAGACTGGATCTAGAAAATGCAGTGCTGACCCTTACCTCTGTCGGTTACCTCCTGCTCAGTCACAAATGTATTCATGTTTGAATCTTTCCTCAACACTTCCTCCAGACAGTCCTTTCTCCAAAGAGCTCCCGTACTGAGAGGCAACTGGTCTCTCAGTCTGTCCTGTCCAGGACAGCCAGTGCAGATTGTGCAAGCACTATTATGACATCGATGTGACTGTAGCATACCACATAATCTGCTGCCGACCTAGTATGTGCTGTAATTACATGGACAAGATCCTCAAAGGTATTTAGGCTCCTAACTCGCACTCAAATCAGTAGCTGTTAGGAACCTAAATACATTTCAATATCTGGGCCCATACATGTAAGCAGTCCAATAGGTCGCTACATTTTCTCCACTGTAGAATTTCTCATTCTCTCGACATCATTTTGAATTTTGGTTTAGTCCCTCTCTCTGTTTGCCACACTTTCCAGTATTGGTTTTATCTGAAAATCTGCTCCTGGTTGAATTTATATAAAATAAAAACACCAAACAAAGAAAGAGAAGAAACTGCCTTGGAGAATGCACAGTGACCCTTGAGTGTGGTTGGTTGGTTTCCTTTGCTTTTTAATTTGCTTGATCAGAAAGCCTGATGAAACCTTATTGAACTGTATTACAAATATTGATTTTATGTTGTTTTACAATGAACTGAAATTTATACTTAATTTCCATGTCCTGCAAACAAATCAACTAAATTAATTTTTATTGTGTTTAATATAGTGTGGTGTCCTATATATGGCCATATGTAGAGCCAACTCTTGATTTTGGAAGTGATGCTGCCTTTAAAGCATTCAAAATGATGACACTCTTTGCAGTTAACCATATGGAAAAAGAATTCCAATTACATTTGTCCCTTGCTATGATTTTCAGGTCATTAAAAAACTTCTAATGGAGCCATATTGGCCTCTTACTATTCTTCCTATCTTTCCTTTGCATTGGTGGTTGTGCTTTTAATATCGTCTCCTTGAGAAACTGCCAGCTTTCCTGAAAACCTTTATGCCTTCGATATTTTCCACATGGGTGGTACCTGCCAATTCTCTGAGTATGGAAAAGTCTGTTTTTTGTAGTCCTTCTTCTATCATTCTCACTCCTTCCTTTCCTTAGAATCATGAAATCTATCATTCATGATCACTTTCACCCAAATTACCTTCACCTTCACAACCAGCTCCTCCCTGTTGGTCAGAATCAAGTCTAAAATGGCTGTCCCCCCGCTTACGTCCTCCATTTTCTGAAACAAAGCATTGTCCTCAGTACATTTCTGGAATTTACTGGATAATTTTGTGTTTTGCCATGTTCTTTTTTCAATAGATGTCTGGGTAGATAAAGTCCCCCATTATTAACAGAAATATCCAAAACACAGATCCTGATATTTGTTCTAGAAATGCCTCATCTCCCTCCTCTTCCTGATTTGGTGGTCTGTAATAGACCCCTACCAGGACATCACCCCTGTTTTTTCCCTCTTCCATCTTTACTCAGAGACTTTCAACTGGTCTGCTTCTCACTTCCTTCTGGAGCTCAGAACAAGTGTACAATGCAATACTTCCTCTCTCTTTTTCCTGCCTGTCCTTCCTGACCAAACTATAGCCCTCTGTACCAATATTCCTGTCATGAGATTTAGCCCATCGAGTATCTGTGATGCCAGTTAAGCTCAGTTATGACTTATGTACTAAAACTCCCAGTTCTTACTGTTTATTCCCCATTATTATTACTCCTTGCATTTGTGTATAGACATCTAAGATGTTAAGCCGATGCCTCCATGGATTTCCCTCTTGGTTCTCCTATAATTCTACTGCAATTTTCCACATCTACTTCTCCCCAAAGATCTAGTCCTCTATTAAGATTACCTTTTCTCACCTGGTGGCTTTTTTCACCTGCTCCTCTGAACTTAGTTTTAAGCTCTTCTCATAAGGTTGGTGAGTCAGTGCACGAAGATGTTCTTCTCCTTCTTGACAGACAGACACCATCTCTTCCCAGCAAACCTCCTTCCTGCAATAGCAGACCATGGTAGAGGAAGTCAAACCCTCCCATAGACGCATCTTCATAACCTTATTATGTGAACATACCTACCACCGAGTGTGTATTGAGCAGAAAGAACGAGGGGACTGAGTTAAACACAGATGTCAAGTTCACATACTTCCATTTTCAGTGACTAATCTCTTAAACCAGTGGGGATGGCCACGGTACAAAAGTATTTCTGTAGATCAGCACGTGATTATTTGTATTGCATAATTACAATAGGCCCTCAGAGTGATATTTCATATTTCTAGTTTCAGATACAAGAGGGATACATTTATACAAATAGGATGACCATGCTCAGTAGATTATATGCTTTGTAATGATACCTTACAAGAGACCTTTTTCATGAAGCATATTCCAGTTACATTATATATTTTTATAAAATCATATAGAGTGCAATGTCACAGCACTGCATTCCCACCAGTCCCCAGGGCTGAGGCCAGCACCGTGATCAGATCCCCAAGCCCACAGCTTTGGCTGACATGTACAACCCTCTCCTGCTGTCCTCACCAGAACCTGGAGCACAGCATGGCAGAGCCAGGGCAGCATCCTGCCCTCTGCCCAGGAAAGGACTGGAGGCTGGGCTTGTCTGCCGGACCCACCCTTCCAACTGGCACTGACCGGGCAATGGCCGGCTGTCTCAGGCCTGCGACTCCCTCATGCTTCTGGGGGGCAGGCTGAGGGGTACAGCGTGTATGGCTGGGGTCCCCCTTGCTCAAGGTGCAGGCTGGGGGTGCACATGGAAGCCTGGTGGCAGCCCAGCTGTAAGGGCAGCCATGGTGGAAGCTGGCAAGCCCATTGTTGGGCAGGTGTCTCTGCTGGAACGTTTTCATTCTGCACCTCCAATCTACCACCCATTCTCCTGGCAGCAGCGCAGCAATTTCCCAAATGGCTGTTAACTGTGGCTGATAATTCTCCACTGGGATCAGGGACGGAAAGTTCCGCAGCTGAGCAAATTGGGGCTGGGCCCCAGCAGCAGATCACAGGTGCCACGGTTTCTCACCCCATCCACAGCAGGCATGCAGCACTGGCAGTGCTCATTTGCCCAGCAGGGAGAGAGGAGCTGGCCCAGGGGGCAGGGGAAACAGGGCCTGCTGGGCTCAAAGGGACTGACCTCTTCCAGGGCACATTCCCCAGCAAGCTGCATGTGCAATTATTAGTAGGGGTGCAAGGGGACAGAAATATGGAGAGAGCAGAGAGCGATGGGAGACAGGACATCTGGGTTCTGCGCTGAGCTCTGGGAGGGGAGTAGGGTCCAGTGGTTTGATCAGTGGCTGGGAGGCAGGATTCCTGGTTCCATGTCCAGCTCTGCCCCCAAATCCATGTGAGTCACTCCTGCTCTGGGTGCCTGTTACTGAGGTTTCATATCACACGGACGCTGCTGGGCATTTTCCAAACCCCCTGATGGACTGGGATCATATTTTGCGAAGCCTGGGGCACTCTGAGGCTGGCAGGTGCTGGGAAAGCCATGGCAGGGTGCGATGGGTATGGGCATAGGAGAGCTGCAATGCAGAGTCTGAGCTGCAGGAAGCGCACAGGCTGAGAGTGCCTGACCTGGCTGGTGTCCTTAGTGCTGCTGAGAGGAACTGCATTTTCTCCCTCTGCCTGTCTCCCAGCCAGGGCAGCCCCCGCCTGCCCTCCCCACCCCTCCCATGAACCAGCCAGGGGCATGGGGCTTGAAGGGGCGCTAGCCTAATGTGGCCTAGGCCAGGCCCAGATGATCACAAACAGGACGCACCCAGCCAGGCCATCCCTGCGCCAAACCTGGCTCAGCCCAGGCCCCAACCCACATCTGCATGGCCAAATCAGTGCCCTCCAGCATCCGCCCTCTGGGGTGGTGCAGGGGAGCTGGAGGAGAGGATCAGGAGGAGGAAGCAGCTTCCAATGCAGCCCACGGTTTCTCTGTTAGTCACCACGAGGCTGGGGCTTGGAGACCAGCAGCTGTCGGGGTACCTGTGCCAATGGCCAGGAGCTTTCCGTTGGCACATGGCTCTATGGCACTAGGAGTGGCTCCAACGGGCTGGTTTGGAAGCCCACCAAGGCCCTCTCCCGAGAGCTGCAGGAGCAAGGCTCTGTCGACACAAACAAGGTCAGCTCCCAGACTGCTGCACTCGGCAGCACAGTATGGGGAGAAGGTGACCAGCCCTCTGTGCAGAAAGAAGTGGTTCGGGACTATTTGGAAAAACTGGATGAGCACAAGTCCATGGGGCCGGATGCACTGCATCCGAGCGTGCTAAAGGAGTTGGTGGATGTGATTGCAGAGCCATTGGCCATTATCTTTGAAAACTCATGGTGATCGGGGGAGGTCCCAGATGACTGGAAAAAGGCTCATGTAGTGCCCATCTTTAAAAAAGGGAAAAAGGAGGATCCAGGGAACTACAGGTGAGCATCACCTCAGTCTCTGGAAAAATCATGGAGCAGGTCCTCAAGGAATCAATTCTGAAGCACTTAGAGGAGACGAAAGTGATCTGCAACAGTCAGCATGGATTCACCAAGGGCAAGTCATGCCTGACTAACCTAATTGCCTTCTGTGAGGAGATAACTGGGTCTGTGGATGACGGGAAAGCAACGATGTGTTATTCCTTGACTTTAGCAAAGCTTTTGATATGGTGTCCCATAGTATTCTTGCCAGCAAGTTAAAGAAGTATGGGCTGGATGAATGGACTATAAGGTGGATAGAAAGCTGGCTAGATCGTTGGGCTCAATGGGTAGTGATCAACGGCTCCATGTCTACTTGGCAGCCGGTTTCAAGCAGAGTGCCCCAAGGGTCGGTCCTGGGGCCGGTTTTGTTCAATATCTTCATTAATGATCTGGAGGACAGCGTGGACTGCATTCTCAGCAAGTTTGCAGATGACACTAAACTGGGAGGAGTAGTAGATATGCTGGAGGGTAGGGATAGGCTACAGAGAGACCTAGACAAATTAGATGACTGGGCCAAAAGAAACCTGATGAGGTTCAATAAGGACAAGTGCAGAGTCCTGCACTTAGGACAGAAGAGTCCCATTCACTGTTACAGACTAGAGACCGAATGGCTAGGAAGCAGTTCTGCAGAAAAGGACCTAGAGGTTACAGTGGATGAGAAGCTCGATATGAGTCAATGGTGTGCCCTTGTTGCCAAGAAGGCTAACGGCATTTTAGGCTGTATAAGTAGGGGTACTGCCAGCAGATCAAGGGACGTGATCATTCCCCTTTATTCGACATCGGTGAGGCCTCATCTGGAGTACTGTGTCCAGTTTTGGACCCCATCACCTTATGATAAAAGCCAGGTTCCAGTTAAACTTAAACCGGAACCTAGACTGGTGCCTGTCAGAACAGGACAAGTAAGTGCACAGAAGGAAAGAGTAGCAAACAATATTCTCACTGAATTAGTAAATAAAATGAAGGAAAAAATGGAACAGTTCACAGAGCACATTAGGAGACAGGAGCTGCGACTCGATCGCAGGGGAGTGAATAAAAAAGAATTTCAAAGTAAAAAACTGAAATTAAGCGGGTTAACACCTAGAATTGATGCATTAACACATGGAGCTGCCCAGAAACAGTTAACTGCAGCAAAAAAGGGCACTCTCACTATCCATTTGGCATGCACACAAAAGCAACAGACACTGGGGGAACAAAGCCAGGTTTTACAAGAGCAGGTTATTACCCTCAATCTCCTCTCAGAGCCAGAATAAAAACCAGGGGCGCAATCCCCAACTGTGTAGGTTCCCAATTGCTTTGACCCATGGAACCACGCTCCCTGCTCATATCTAAAAATAGAACCTTCTTTCTCAAATATTTTTACATACCAGTTAAATTTTGTCTTTTATATGTTTTCTCAGTTTGCTGAACTCGCTGCTGCTGCCTGTACTTTCAAATACCTTGACACAATTAATCTCTCTTGGCTCAGGTCTCGCTACCTTCCTAGGTTGTTCTTCACCTTCCCCCTTTTCCCCTCCTCTCCTCACTTCTGCTCTCTCTTTGTTTTAAAAGTTAAAAGTTATAGTTTTTATAGAAACCTCCAAAAGATAAAGCAATTGAAAACAGAACAAAACAAGAAACAAAAAGAAAACAAGGTAAAAACTTTAAATCCAGTAAATTAATTATTTTTAACCCTTCAGGAATGCAACAGCTGGAATGATTCCTAACTTTCTTGAAGATATAGTTGCCAAGCAACAGAAATGCACTCTCTGCTTCTAATCCTAACCACTAACTAATATTTGAAACATGGGCTTTTCTTATTTCCATATAGCAGAGTTTTAAAATAATGTTAAATATAAATTAATGCAAAATTCCTTGTTACCAAATTAATACAACACATTTGGCAAATATTAATATATTTTTATCAAATTCATGCTACAAGTTTTCAATAAGGTGATAGCTTGTTTATTCAAATGTTTAAACCTCTTTGCTTTTTATTTTTGGTTGTGTTATTTTGTATAGTTATGAATAGAATTCTGGCACCATTTTTTTTAATTGTAAGTTTGTCCTGTATGTCATGTGTGTGTCTTGTGTCTATGTTGTGTGTGTCACGTGACTATTTTTTAAAATTATTTTTATTTTGTTGCAACAAAAGTCAATTTTATACCCTTTAAAAAAATATTTACGTATATGTGGTACCACACTATTTTAAGATCATAGTTGAGGTATAATAGTATTATTAACACCAATTTTTTGTGAAAAGTTCGAAAAGGTTTCAGTTACAAATATATGTACACATATTTCTGCCTCAACAAATAATGCAATTGCAAACAAAAAGAGTTCTTATCAATCGCAGTTGTGTTTTTTTTAAGTTTTTTTTTAATTTGTTATTCAAAGAAAAAATGTGAGGGGAAACCTCATCATTAAGGTAAACATATTAACAAAATGTTAATTTCTTGTTTGAGCTTTTTATAAACTTGTTTGCACTTTTAAATATAGTTAAAAGAATAACCAAATGTTTTAAAATAACAATTTATGCATAAAGCTAACCAAACAATTTCAACAGATTTCCACCTTTGGCTCCCAAACATTACAAAGCATCTTGAAAGTATACCCTCAAATACCCTCAAAGTATTTGCATATATCTGTATTTAAAATTTATTTTGGTTTAATTTTATAGTTGATTTAATTTTATATGCTTTTCTTTTGTTTTGTTATGTTAATGGGGAGCAATGGTTGTTAAAGTTCGTGCTTCTAAACAGTTAACAAGAGTAAAATTGGAATCACGAGCAAATTAACTCTAACTCTAAAAAGCTTGTTGAAGTTATGTTACTAAAAACAAAGTGTTCAGCAAGGGAAAGCAATACACCTTCTCATGGAAGATTGTGAGCATTTATTTTAGCTGTTAAGCATTACATTTAGTATGAAATATTAGTAATGCACCTCAAATGAAAATGAATATCTAGACAACAATTGCAAAAGTACAGCTTGTGTTATAAAAGACTCGGTCCCTATTACAATGTAAACAAACTAAGTTAAAACTGTGTATTAAGTTTGGGTTACTGAAAACAAACAAACAAACAAACTTTACTATGTTGACTAACAAAAGTTATTTAAGTTGCATCCCATAGACCAAAGATGCCAGAAAATATCACATCCTGAAGACACCAAATAATAACTGTATACAGTGAAGAAACCCCCAAGCATCAAGAAAAGAAAAATGAAGTGCTTTATAAATGAGAGACTGGTCAAATACACCTCCACTTACCATATATGGACAATTAAGTTAACAATCAGCTAAAAACCACTAGCTGGACCAGAAAAACTGTCATTTAATTTCAACTTGGTTACTGGGTAAAAACAAATGTATTCTTGCTGTACTACTGTATTATCATTGTACAGTTGTATTATTGCTGTATTGTATTATTGCTGTACAATATGTACAATGTGTTTAACCTTGCTAAACTGTTTAACCAACACACAGGTAAAAATCAATAAACAAATGGAAGCCAACACCATGAAGGCAAAAAAAAAAAACAAATTGGTAAAGAAATTAAGTTACATAGTAACTATAAATTGGGTAAACAAATTCCCTTTTAGTACTAGTCATAATTTGGGTCAGTGATACTGCATCCTAACTGAGGCACATGTTATTCAAAACAATCTTGTTTAGTGTCTGGGTACCAATATTGAATCCTGACACAGCAATATGTAATAAATCGGTTACTGTCTGTTCAGTAGGTTATCTGGAAGACAGAAGCCATAAGAAACAACTGGATCTACATCAACTACTGGGGTATCACAGAGCAGTTCAACCAATGGAACAGAGAAGCTACCCACTTCTGTTTCCTGCCCAGTAAAGCTTACTCAAGTGACAACCAGCAGCAAGGGTAACATATAACATGAATGGACAGTACTGTGTAGTAACTAATTACAATATATTTATATATAAAGGCCTCAGTGGTAGTGTCTCTACTCCAAATTTCTGTTTTACTTCTCATATACACTGTGGGACACATTGTCACAATCCCTATCCCAGTATTTTAACACATTCAGCCTACTACTAATAATGAGAGGGGTAGTCACTGGAATTGCCCTAATAAGAGTGTGTTTCTATCTGTGTCACCAAAGTAAAAGGGACAGAGTACACCAGCAAATTGGAAAAACATGGTTATGCTTGGATATAAGTTGGTGTCATATGTACACATACATACTATACATATATGCCCATACACACTACAAATATATGCCATATCCATATAATTCATATATATTAATTATTTGGGAGTGCCTCGAAGGATCAATCATAATATTACATTCCTCAGTCATGGTCCCGGGCCTAACATTCCCAGGCTCACCATAAGGGACTAAAAAATAATTGGATAATAAAATCTGCCTAACAGTCGTACGAGGGAATGTGCAGACTAAAAAGACAGATGGAGCATGAGCGTATGGATGGGAAAATAAGGTAACCACATAACAGTGCTTAGCCAACTGGGTTATCCTTAGTCCATGCATTATGCTTTTCCGGGACGATGGGTAAACATCCTCCCCATAAAAAGACAAAAAGCGGGGGAATGTAGTAAGAGGAGGCCCTAAGATATAAACCTTGGTATTAGAGGCCCGGTATGAGGCCTGAGGCCTGAACTAAAGTAATGGTCAAGACTTTGCTAACAGAAAGCAAAGTTAAGCTGTGAGCCAGAGGCAGGCCCTGCTCACAGAAGCTGGCAAGGAAAGGGCTGATGCAAGAAGATACGTACCTAAAAGATACTGAACCCTAGATATCAGAACATTCACATACTTGCACATTCCTCACAGATAACAAGGAACAGACTGACCCATCCCAATGACAGGGGCAAAAGGGTAATATGATGGATAGAGTTGTTTTGTTCAAACCAACATGTACAAGGTGAGAGGCGGTACCTTATTACGTAGAGGGGTTGCATCTCAATATGTCAGGAGTGATGTGTAACTTGTTTGTACCTGTGTATAAGAATGCATCCTTGGGCCGGTGTCTTTGTCTGGCCGAGGGGGCAGTGGAAAGTCCCGCCACTGATTGAGCCAAGTCCACTGTCAAGAGGCACTTTCTCGTAGTATGCTCTGAATTAGGCTAAGAAACCTACAGGGAACTGCAATTGTGTCCATAAGGCAATAAACCTGGCCGACGTGCCTTGCACCTTACTAGACTCTGTGGTCATTGGGGGTTCTCGTCGAGTCTGCTGTGTCAGCTGTCTGCAGAGCTGGAGCAGCACACAGGGAGAGCACATGCACACAGCCGAGTGATACCAACAAGGAGAGAGCAGAGCACCACACCGGTAGCATCTGACAACACCTCTTGACAACAGGGGGGATCTCCTTCATTGGACCAACTTCTGCTGGAGCCACACCAAGCCCTTCTTCAGGTCTGAAGTTCTCCCAGTGTCATGGTAATGGGCGAGTGCACAGATTGTTCAGCATAAGGAGTTAGAACCATGTTGTAAGTAACCATGTGAGCTGGCGCATTAATACCGCTGCAGGTTCAGGAGAACAAGGGGGCTGGTGGGTTACAGGTGGTTGTAATAAGCCAGAGAGCCAGTGTCTGTTTAGCCCATGATTTTCAGTGTCCAGCACAGGGGTGGGCAAACTTTTTGGCTCGAGGGCCACATGTGGGTGGGGAAATTGCATGCAGAGCCATGAATGTAGGGCTGGCACACGGGGTTGGGGTGCGGGAGGAAGGGAGTGTGTGAGGGGGTGCAGTGTGCAGGAAGGGGCTCAGGGCAAGGGATTGGGGTTTATGAGAGGGCTCAAGGCAGGGGGTTGGGCAGGAGGGATGTGGCTAGGGCCTGAGGTGCAGGAGTGGTGCGGCATGGGGCTCAGGGCAGGGGCTTGGGGTGCAGGAGGGGGCTCAGGCCAGGGGGTTGAGATGTACGGTGCAGGAAGGGTTCGGGGTGTGGGCTCTGGCCCGGCACTGCTTATGTGGAGAGGCTCCGGGATGGCAGCGGTGCACAATGGGGCTCAGGCAAGCTGCCTGCCTGCCTGCCCTGGCCCCAAAGCAGACACCACTTCCCTGCAGCCCTTGGGGGGAGGGCAGAGGGCTCTGTGTGCTGCTGTCGCCTGCGCGCACTTCCCCCAAAGCTCCCTTTGGCCGCAGTTCCCCATTCCCGGCCAATAGGAGCTGCGGGGGGGGGCGGTGCCTGCAGATGAGGGCAACGTGGAGAGCCCTCTGACCCCCCCTTTCCGCCCGCTGGGGCCACAGGGACGTCGTGTCGGCCACTTCTGCGAGCAGCGTGGGGCCTGCAGCGCCATGGCAGTGGCAATCCCACAGACCGGATCCAGCTCACAAGCTGTAGTTTGCCCACCCCTGGTCTAGCAGTTAGGAATCGAGCCTGAAACCCATTAGCCCCCATTTGTCCTGTGTTAACAGGCCACTCTACCTCGCCTGCCCCATTCCAACATGTGCTAATTGCTCACGCTGAGCAATCCCGGCACCTTGCGCATTGCTGTGACGCGCGGCCTGCCATGTCCAGCCCTGAAGTAGGGCTCGTGTGGCTCCCACCTCGTCTCTCGGGGTATCGGTAACAGCTGTAGTGACAGGCAGCTCCAGGACACAGGGCAGGGACAGCCCCCTTCCCACTCCCCCCAGGAGAAGGCAGCATCCCAGCATTCCCTGGGGCAGGTGTTTATGTGACTGCTCTGCCCTAGAGAGAGCCCCCAACCGTGCCCTCCCACAGGATTCACCAAAGCCCAGCCACTGAGAGCAGACCTCCTGGGCTGCCCACCGCACAATGGCCCAGACCTGCAGGGCTGGGAGAGACCCTGAGCAATGCCAAGGGAACCCCCCTCTCCCTCCTCAGCAGGATGTCCAGCCCCATGGCCTGCAGCCTGGAGACAACTCTGCAGAGCTGCCCCCATTGGGAGCCAGCCCAGGACAAGTGCTGGTCCCGGAGTCACCGCTGCACTGCAGCCCCTCCACAGCGCAGCGCACGCTGCTACTGCTATCCCCAACTCACTCCTGCCCCCTTGCCCTGACAGCTCCATTCCCCGTGCTGCCCTGCTAAGGCAGGATGGGCGGGGGGAACAAGGCAGGGGCTGGGTCAGTGCAGGTCCCATTTAATCCATCTCCTCTCTGAGTCAGCCAGTTTTTCCAGCCTCTCCCAGGCGGCCTGGCCACCATCTCTTGCTGGCAGTGTCCGAGGCAGGGCCGGCTCTAGGCACCAGCCCTCCAAGCATGTGCTTGGGGCGGCACTTTCTATGGGGTGGCAAACCCCCCCACCTTTTTTTTTTGCTTGGAGTGGCAAAAAGCCACTCGCCCTGTCAGCGCACGAGCCGGGATCCACGCTCCCAGCCCAGCAGCGCCCTGCACAGCCCACTCGGGCGGGGACACGCTGCTCCGCCCTGGGGAGACTCAGAGCAGCAGCAGGACCCTTCCTGCCTCCCTGCATCCCGGGCCCCGCTTCCCTCCCTCCCCAGCTCCTCACACACTCCAGAAGCTCCTCTCGCAGCCGCAGCCCAGGCTCGGCTCCCCCTCCCTTCCCAGCTCCTCACATACTCCGGGAGCCCCTCTCGGTGCCGCTGCAGCCCATGCTCGGCTCCAAGGCCTGGGCTACGGCGGTGAGAGGGACTCCCAGAGTGTGTGAGGAGCCGGGGAGGGAGGGAAGCGGAGTCCCCTGGAGCTAAGCCCAGGCTGCAGCAGCGAGAGGGGCTTCTGGAGTCTGTGAAGAGGAGAGTGGCCGGCTGGGTTCGTCGGTGCTGAGCAGGTAGCCCCGCAGCCGGAGATCCTCGCCTTCCCACCCGTGGGGGTTGGGCCAGGGTGCGGTGAGGCTGAAGAGCAGCAGGTCCAGGGGGCTCTCCAGGTCCTCGGCCGCCACCTCGCCAGCATGTCGTGAGCAAGAACTGATCCACCTTGGCCACCAGCAGCGCCGCGAAGCCCAAGAAGGGGGCCGTGTTCTCCATGCCGCCCCGCAGCTGCACCACCACCTGGAAGTACTCCCGCTCCGTGCTGCCCAGCAGCTCCACCCGCATGGGGACGGAGTCACGGCTGGGCCAGGGCTCAGCCGCCATCTGCTGGTAGCGGATCCCACGTTTGGGGGTGGGGAGCAGAGGGTGTAGGTGGCGGGGGAGAGAGAGCCCAGTGCTGGGGTGGCAGGGTGGGTGGCAGGGGTGGGGGCAGGGCTGGGGTGGGGGGCAGCCAAAAACTTTTTGCTTGCTTGGGGTTGCAAAAAACCTAGAGCTGGCCCTGGTCCAAGGCTCCTGGCCTAGGGAGAGTTAGGATTCCAGACAAGGCAATGCAGGTTCTGGGTGGGGGACACTGCGGAATGGAGCCCCCCTGAGCCTGGCAGACAACCCCTCGGGCAGCCATCCCAGGGTGGTGGTGGGGTGCTCAGTGCACTTTGCAGAGCCATGTTATTGCTGTGGGAAGCCGTGTTCACCTTCCCAGACAACAGAGTCAGGAAATAGAACCCAGAAGGCCTGACTCTCAGCCCCTCCCCCTTCCTGCTCTAATCACTAGACCCCACTCCCACCCCAGGGCTGAGAATAGAACCCAGGAGTCCTGGCTCTCAGCCTATCCTCCTCCCTACTCTAATCACTAGGCTCTACTGTTACCCCAGAGTTGGGAACACAGTCCTGGAGTCCTGATTTGCTGACCCTCTGCTCTAACCACTAAACCAGGACTGCACAACTCGTAAAGTGGCGAGGGCCATATTACTCCAAAGAGAACAGCTGAGGGCCGAACCCACCAGGCCCTGCCAAACACATACCCCCAGTACAGCCAAGCCCCCACCGAAACACACCACCACCCAGCCCCCCTGAAATACTCCCTGCCCCCAAGCACCGCCTGCCCCACGGAAACAAACCCTCCTTCCCCAGCGCTGCCCCGCCGAAATAGCGGTATTGAACCTTGGTAATAAGTTATAGCGGGCCCCGAAGGTAGTATAATTAAGGTAAAAGAAAAATGTCTTTTTGCTAGAAGTAGAATAAGATCTTCCTCCTTCCCCCTTTATAATCAATGGCCCTGTTGAATGAATGAGGTGCGACTGAGGAAGGCAGCATCTCCAGATAGCTGCACCCCTTGGAGAGGGGATGGGAGCCAGACCAGAGCAGTAGAACAGGTCAGCCACTGACCCTCGCTCACCTCCTCAGCCCCTAACTGCCCCGGTCTCGCCTCCTCAGACCCCTGCCACTGACCACCCACCCGCCTCCTCAACCCCCAACTCCCCCGGCTCACCTCCTCAGCCCCCCTCCCTCACCTGCCACCCACTCACCTGACCCCTGCCACTGCCTGCCCGCTCACCTCCTCACTCCCCGCCACTGCCCGCCTGCCCCCTCAGCCCCCCTTCCTCACCTGCTGCCCGCTCACCTGACCCCTGCCACTGCCTGCTCGCTCACCTCCTCACTCCCCGCCACTGCCCGCCTGCCCCCTCAGCCCCCCTCCCTCACCTGCTGCCCGCTCACCTGACCCCTGCCACTGCCTGCTCGCTCACCTCCTCACTCCCCGCCACTGCCCGCCTGCCCCCTCAGTCCCCCTTCCTCACCTGCTGCCCGCTCACCTACCTTTTTGAATGCACCACGGCCATAGGGAGCAGAGACATGGACTCCTACAAAACACATTCCCAGATACACCTCCAATGCTGCATCCCCCCCACCTCCCCACTGTCTGCCATCCCTTCCCCAACCTCCACATAGCCATTCTCAGCCTATTGCTAACAGTTCCTCTCAGCCTTCAGCACTATAAATAAATAAAACATGGTGTTACAAAAGGTAGAGTGTGCCACAGAAACATGATCTGGATGTCAGTAAGGTTTTTGATACAGTTCCACGCGGGAAACTATTTGTTAAATTGGAGAAGATGGGGATCAATATGAGAACCAAAAGGTCAATAAAGAATTGGTTACATGGGAGGCTACAAGGGGGTCATATTGAACGGTGAGTTGTCAGGCTGGAGGGTGGTTACTAGTGGAGTTCCTCAGATCAGTCTTGGGACCAATCTTACTCAACACTTTTATTAGTGATCTTGGCACAAGAAGTGGGAGTGGGACACAAAGCCGGGAGGGATTGCCAGTATGGAGGAGGGCAGGAAAATCATACAAGAAAATCTGCATGTCCTTGAAAGCTGGAGTAATAGAAAGTGCATAACTTTGCAATAAGCTGGGAATTTATCAATTGAAGTGACAGAGGAGGAGAAAGACCAATGTGCATTGGTTGATCACAGGATAATTATGAGCTGCCAATACAATGCAGCCGTGAAACAGGTTAATGCAGTCCTAGGATGCATCAGGCGAGGTATTTCCAGTAGACACATGAAAGGGTTAGTGCTGTTATACAAGGCACTGATGAGACCTCATCTGAAATACACCTCGACCTTCTGGCCTTAAAGTCTATGAGTCTATAAACTGTGCTTTGCATTGCACAGACACTGAAGGAGATCAGGGCCGCATAATGCAGCTCATGGCTGAGACTCTGACTTTGAGATCAACCCCTCCATTGTGATGGACACTGCACAGACAGAGTGGGACCATCCTTGCCCCAAAGAGATCACAATCCTAAAGTACACAATCAGTAAGAGGAAAGCAAAGGGGAGCTGCGCCTTTCCCAAGGCCACCAAGCAGGTCAGTGACAGAGCCAGGAACAGACCCCAGTAACTCCAGTGCCCCATCTCCTGCAGCTTGGAAAGGTCCCCAGACCCCATGGTATTAGGCTGCAGGAAAAGGTGGTTTGTCCATGGATGCACAGGCTGTTTTGGCAGGGCAGCTCAGCTGCAATCCCTGCAAACAGCCTGGGTGTGTCCTCTGAGTCAGGAGAAGTCAGTGTTCAGCCCTGCGCGGCTGTGTTCCTGGCTCATACCTCCAGCACTCACTGCTGCCCCTCCCTTACCAGCTGCACTGGTCAGCCACACCCAGGCCTCAGTAAGGTTACTGTCCCCCTCAACCTCAAACCTTCAAACCGGGACATGGTGCACTGGTGCCAGTCAGAGTGCACTAGTGTAAATTCTGTCTATACTAAGGGCTTGCACCAGTGCCTAAAAACACCAGTGTGGCAGAGACCTTCAGTGACCAAAACAGCAGTACAGTGGCACTAGAACTGGGATCTATTTCTAGCTCCATCACGAACAGCCTGGGTGACCTTGGACACGTCAGTGTTTCTCCTCCCAACTTTAGTCTCTTTATTCAGCTGCCCACGCACTGGGGTCTCCTCTCTCTCCAGAGCTGCTCACCACTAAAATCTGTGTGCGTGTCACCAGAGCTAAGGCAGTTCAGCTCTGGAATAGTCTTACAAGGGTGGCTGTGGAGTGTCTTTCCCTAGAAGTTTTTAAGAAAAGGTAGGACAAGCCTCTGTCAGAGATAATCTACATATTCTTGGTTCTGCTTCAGTAGAGAGAGCTGGACTTGATGACAGCTTGAGCTCCTGTCCAGCTCTACATTTCTGGGATGCCATGAAATATATACGTATAAAAACAAACCATACAGAAAAAAAAACAAGACCACCACAACATAATGTCAGGCAATTCAGAAAAACAACAACAAAAAAATACACTCCACAGCATAAAATGACAATACAAAGGAAAAGAAAGCAACACAATGCAAAATAACACAGCCTAGGGCAAAGTACACAATGGAAAAGAGCTTAACTCAAACCAACACAACACAGGCACCAAACAAGCTGAGGCAAAACAATGCACCATAAAACTATGCAACACAACACGGTACAATCCCAGTTCCAAATGGCACCATGCAAAACAGCTCAGCGTAGAACAAGGCACAGCACAAGAGAGAATTATTTCAATGTAGGCCTGGAAGGGATCTTGAGAGGTCGTCTACTCCAGCCCTTTGTGCTGAGGCAGGACCAAGCATCCCTAGACATTCCCAGACTGCTGTATCTCTAACCTGGTCTTAAAAACCTCCAGTGAAGGAAATTCCACAGACTCCCTTGGAAGCCAATGCAAGGCAAACAAAGACCAAAACAACACTGTACACACACACACGCTGGGCTTGGGGTTAAGGGGAGAGGCAAGAATTCAAACAATCTGGGTTCGCTTCCCAGTTTTGCCCCCGATTCTCCACACAAACAAGCAAATTACTTCAGCTCTCTGAGCTTCAGTTTTCCCATCTGTAAAATGGAGAGTCGCCTCCCACCATTGGCCTATTTAGCCTTTGAGCTTTTTGTGGCAAGGCCTCTCTGTCCCTGCAGGCATGTCGACACTGCAGTCAGACACTGGCGGCTGGCCCGTGCCCGCTGACTTGGGCTCACACAGCTCAGGTTGTGGGGCTGTTTAATGGTGGTGTCCATGTTCCCGCAGGGACTGCAGCCCAAGGTCTGGCACCCTCCCACCTCACAGGGTCCTACAGCCTGGCTCCAGCCTGAGCCCAGACATCTACACTGCAATTAAACAGCCTCTTCGCCTGACCTCAGTTGGCGATTCTGCAACTCCCGGCATTACAGGATCCCTGATTTTGTTTCGGGTCCCTGAAGCATCTGGCAACATGTGGGGGCAGGATCTCTGTCGGGGTCTGTGCAGTGCCCGGTACAGTGGTGGGGCATGATCTCGGTCGGGGTCAGTGCAATGCCAGACCCAATGGGACACAGATCTCAGTCAAAGTCTCTCAAGTGCCCAGCACAATGGACGCATCAGTTTGGGTCACAGTCAGGCGCTGGCACAAGGGGGGCCGTGATCTCGGTCCAGGTCTCAGTTTTACCTGGCACACCATGGGGTCTGATCTCACCTGGGGTCTCTGCAGCGCCTGGCAGAACAAGGCCCAGATCTCAGTTGGGGTCTCTGCAGCGCCTGGCAGAACAGGGCCATGCTCAGTACCGTAGGAGCCCTGATCTCAGTCAGACACCTGGAGAGAAAACTGGGAAGATTTTTGAGAATTCAATATCAGTATTTCAGAAATGAGGAGAAAATGGGGCAGAAACTAAGTATTTGCCAATATAAGGGACAAGCATCAGGTAGGGAGATTTTATGTCACCATTCAACCACTCAAGAGAAAAGAGGGGAAATTGGAGGGGATTATACAGGGATATTGAATCAACAACAGAATGGGATGGATTCTTCTTGCCTCATGTTCACATGGACAGCAGGGAGCTCTGGGTGATGTGGCCTTCACAAAGGAGAGGAGTGGGGCTGGAATGAGATCACTGGCTGTGGGGATGGGCTGGCAGTAGGGTCTGGGAATGTGACTAGTACAGGGGTCGGCAACCTCTCAGAAGTGCTGTGCCGAGTCTTCATTTAGTCACTCTGATTTAAGGTTTTGCTTGCCAGTAACACATTTTAATGTTTTCAGACAGTCTCTTTCTAAGGACACTGTAGGTGAAAATGGGGGGGAAACACCCCAAACCTGAGTTTTGAACTGGCCATTGGCAAAGGGGAGAGAAAATGGGGCACAATCGGGGGAGGGGAACAGGGAACTTCTCAGGGATTTGAGGGAAGGGGGGGTCATTCTGGGTGTCGCTTGTTGCTCTCTAGGGAGAATGTAGGGATATTTAAAGGTTTATATTAAACATGGTTTATGTGAGAAATGATTTATTGATTTATTGTTAATTAATACTTTAGAACTTAAGGTTTATGTTAGAAGTAAATTTGGAATGATTTATTGTTAGAAATAGCTGTGTCTGTGTGAAGCCAAAGAGATACTTTGTATAAAACTTGTTCAATGTCAATAGACTCTAAGTGCCTGTTCCCTAAGTGAAACTTTGTAGCGCTCAATTGGTCAATTGACAGCGCGGGAGCTGTCAATGGACTCTGTAAGCTGCTAAATTGGGTAATTGACTCAGCGCGCAATTGACCCTATGCCTCAGACAAAACTGTATAATTACTACAAATAGAGACCCCCACCTCTGTACATTCATTTTTATCTAAAGATAAAAAGTGTATTTGAATGAGTGCCTAGTTTAACAGCCCAAAAGATAAAGAGTGTATGTGAATGAGTGCCTAGTTTAAATGATGAATGAATGGTTAGGGAGTTACCAGCCTGAAAAATTCAGTGTCGGCCGAAGAAGGTGTCAAGTGGAATCAACCAGATGACCCCCGGAGGGCGAACTGGAATCCACCCCAAGCACCTACAGAATGGAGCCAGCCACCTGCTGATTGATCAAGCAACAGCAGAATGAAACAACTCCCATGAACTAACATAGGGAAAAATCCCTATAAAACTGGACTCTAAAGACTGAGGACTTTGAGTCTATGGTTCTGCTGCCAGCCTCCAGGAGCATCAGGTGCACCTGACCCGGACTCGGCTCCACTCTTGTGTACAGGGTACCTGGCCAGTATTCTGTCACAAGCAACTTTAGGCTGGTAACTATAATATCCATATAGAACCTGTATGAATGATTGTGTGAATGGATATGTGTATATATATATATATATCTATCTCCGTTCACTTATATATATATATAAGTAATCATAGGAATAAGTAGCCAAACAACATTGTTTGCTGTTATCTTTTATTTTATTATGGTATTGACAATAAATGTGACAAATGTCTTATCCCCTTGAATAAGATCCTGCTGGTTTTTACTGGTCTAGTATAATTGGTATAACAAGAAAGGGGGCAGGACAGGAGAGGAGGGGGGTCCCCACGGGAGGGGGAAGCGGTAAATCCGAGGGGATCTCAGCCCCCCCTTTCTCTCCCCGCTCCTCGGGGGTCACCTGCTCTTCCCCCCAGCGATGTCCGGGCTGCACAGACATTTCCCACCTGCCCGTTTCCCAGCCCGGTCTCACCCCCCCGCCTGGCCCCAACCACGGACCCCAGTGGGGCCGGGCGCCTCCCCCCGCACCCCCCGTGGGGCCCCAGGGCAGAGCCTGGCCGGGCCCGAGGGGCGCTGGGCTCCTGCGGGGACAGCAGCTCCGAGCCCCCCGGGGGCGCTGCCCCCCCAGGGAGCAGATCCCGGCGCTGCGAGATGCTGGGTCCCCCCCGGACACTGGGGCAGAATCACCGCCCGGCCCCGCCCCCGGGGCTCGCTCCGGGACCTGGAGGCTGCAGCTCCGCGGCAGAACCCGGGCGACCCCAGGGCGGCTCCAGCGGGAGCAGGGCCCGGCCCTTAATGAAGGGCTCTCCCGCCGCGATCTGCGCATGCCCACAGCTCCAACGGCACAAACCCTTCTCCGGCCCCGGGAGAGGCTCCAACGGGCAAAGCCGCAGCACGCAACGTTCCTTCACAGCCCGGCCCGGCTCCGGCCCCCCTTCAACGTCACTTCCGCTCCTGGGAGAGTCAGGAACTACATCTCCCAGCCTGCCCCGGGGGCGCCTCCGCTCTCTCCAGCCCAGGGAAGGGAGTGTTCAGCATGTGAAATCGCGCATGCGCCGAACGAGCCCTGCTGGGGGTGGGAGAACAAAGTTGTTGCGACCCTGTGAGCAGGGATGGGGCTGAGCCGCTGCTGCTCCCCGGGCCCGGCCGGGTGGGGGCTTCCTCCAGCTGGGGCCCGCCCCCTGGGCAGCCCCGGGCTCTGCCCGCCCGAGCCCCAGCCCGGAGCCCCCGGGGAGTGAGAGACCCGGGGTGGGGGGGGCTCTGCCCCGGGGAACCTGGGAGCAGCCTCAGATCTGCCTCAGCCCCAGTGGAGCTGCAGCAGGATCCGCCCCGGCCCCCTGGGGTGGCGGGGGGGGGGGGTGAGCCGGGGGCCCTGTGAGGAGGGGGGTGGCGGGCAAGGTCGGTGGCGGGGGGGGGGTGGGGTTGAACTGTCTCTGGGCAGCCAGGAAATTTCCCGGGGGAGGTTAGGTAATTGGATCCTGTAAAATCCAGGGAGATTTGCCCCCCATCCCACAATGATCAGTTCTCTCTTTCTCCCCTGATTTCCACACCCCCATGTCTCCGTGATTCTGATTTTCCACCTTCAGTTGCATAGTTTGTGACATGTTTTCTCTGCAGATCTCAGAGGTTGATATAAAATACCCTAAACATTTTCCCCACTTCTCTCTAGTTCTTTGTTTCTAATTGAATATGCCCTGAGATTTTCCCTTGTCTCTCTAATTATAAAATACCAAGAAAATATCAGATTTACATCACTTCTTGTTTCTTACATTCTCCTTTTTCGGAAGAATTAGAGGCTGTTGCTCCTGAATTTTAGCATTTAATTCCCCAGCCTTCTCCTCACACAGAGGGAGTTTAATTCTCCCTCCCATTACGCCTCAGTCACTAGATTTCCTAATGCGCCAAAATGTGTTTTTGCAATGTCACAGTTCAGGGGTAGCTAAGCCTTTGACCTGCCTCCATGGTCTGCTCAAGGAATGGCCCCTCAGGTATCAGGACTCTAGCCAGCTCCTCTCTATGGGTAGGGACCCACATGCCTCTCCTTTTTGACCAGTGTGAAAGGATTGCAGCTTGTCCTCCACTGTGTTTGCTGGACTAACGTCCAGTTCCTGTGCTTTGCTTTCTCTCCAGGGGCTGTGAGCAGTGTGTCTGAAATAGAGGTGGGACTTTTGGTGATACTTGTATGACGCCAATACACACCTCAGTTTCCTGCTGTGATTGGTATTGCTATGATTATAAAGAGCAGGAGATATGAGCTGTTTGTCATGTAGCTGTCATGGGGCGATATGAATGAGTCATTAAGGACTGGCTGGGAGTAACCTACATCAATGGAATACCCAACAGAGATAAGGGAATGACTGTCACCCAGGGCTGCCCAGAGGATTCAGAGGGCCTGAGGTCTTCGGCAGCATGTCCCCCTTACCCTCTCTGACACCACAGAGCATTTCCCCCATGTCCCCCTTACCAGCTCTGATGCCGCAGAGCATTTACCCTGTGTCCCCGTTCCCTGGTCCCCCTCCTGTTTGACTCAGTTTATATAGTAATATTCTCAGCTATACTTTTGCTTAACCAATCATTGTACTGAAATTTAACTAACTAATCCTAACACATTGAAACATAATTCTCTAACCAATAACCACTACCCTAATTAACTTACACCTAGCAAAATTAATTATGCAGCAGAGAAAAACAATTAGAGACCAGACTGATTAACATTGTAAAAGTGGTGGCCATAAAGATAAAACAATACAAAAATGAGGGTTTCTCAGCCACAAGCATTGAGATGTGATTTCTTGCCAAACAGGCTGCTATCCAGCTAAGTTTTCTTTAACCATCTTAAAATCTGTTTCTTTATCTGGTGGTGATGGGCACTATCAGGATAGGATCATCTTCCTAACAGCCCAATAGCACCTTATTTCGGTGTGACTGGTTTGGGATGTGAGGATGTGACCCTTCGCTTCCCAGCTTATGGCTGAACCGGCTGCTTAGCCAAAGACCTTAGCCTAAGAACAAGGCCTCAGACTGTCACGGTAAGAGAAGGACCTTACAAATACAGACAGTGATTTTGATTCTTTGTTTTCATACTCCTGTAAGTAGCTAAGTGATAAAAATACAGCTAAGTTCTTAAACTATAGGCTTTACAGGCAGGCCTGAATATCTCTATTCTAACAGTGGGTTCTATCCCTTCCCTCATTCCATATCTGTCTTGTGTATTTAGATTGTAAATTCTTCAGGGCATGGGCCATCTATCATTCTCTGTTTGTATTTTGCCTAGCACAATGGGGACCCATTGTTAGTGGGTCCTTAGGCACTAAGGTAATGAATATGATTTATAACCATAATAACTCCCCTGTCACTTTGAGCCAAGGAAGCTGGCCTTGGGATGTTACTGCTTAAAAATGAGCTGGGGGTTAAAACCATGGACTATTCTTTCTGACAAGTATCCCACAAATTCCACTGACCTCCCTCGTTTTCTTTGCCTGCAGTAGGGTTTCCAGTTTCCAAACCTGATGTGATCTCACAGCTGGAACGAGGGGAAGAGCCATGGGTCCCAGACCTCCAGGGCTCTGAGAAAGAAGTGCTTCCAAGAACTGCCTTCCCAGGTGAGGACTCGGTTAAACCAACTCAACAACTGTGTGGGAATGCAGAAAACATTTGAGATGCCCTACAAAGACCCTGTGAGCTCTCCAAGTTCAGGATTGTTCCCTGCAGATGTGGAATCATTATGGCAGATGTGACTCATGGCATCCCTCCTATTCTGACTGACAACTGGCAGCAGGTCGCTCCCCGATCTCACTTTCCCCTGAGTGTTCTCGTAAGATGCAGACCAAAACTGATCCCTTCTTCTCTCCTCTGGGGAAGGTTTTGGGGAAAATCAGCTCCTGATAGGTTTGATCTCTCCCACACATATTTTGGATTGTTCATCCCTTTTTCCATTCCTCTCTCTGAGATTTTCTTTCTTTCTGGTGCAGGTGGTGATCTGTGTCTGGATTCTCTCTGTCTCCCTTCAGGTGATGGGATGGTGAGTCAGAATGAGGAGGAGAAATCCCATCAGGAAGATGCTGAGCAAGGAGAACCACATGGAACTTTATCAGGAAGATCCAAAGGGAAAGTTTCCGGGAGTTGTGCGCTCCCAGAAAAAAACAAAAGCCTGTGAGACATAGCAGAGGCCAGAGGGAAATTTTAGTAGCCTCTCAGACCTTGTAACAAGCGACAGAATCAACTTGGAAGAGACACGCTACACATGCCATGAGTGTGGGAAAAGCTTTAGTCAGAGCTCTGCCCTTTTCAGACATCAGATTCCACACAGGTGAGAAACCTTATGAATGCTCTGAGTGTGGGAAATGCTTCATCAATAGTTCAGCCCTCATCTCACATCAGCGAATCCATCCAGGAGAAGGGCCCCACACATGCTCAGAGCGCGGGAAAATCTTTAGTCGGAGCTTTACCATGAACACACATCAGAGAATCCACACAAGAGAGAAGCCCTACACGTGCCCTGAGTGTGGGAAAAGCTTCAATCGGAGCTCACACCTTATCAGACATAGGAAAATCCACATGGGTGAGAAACCCTATGGATGTTCTAAGTGTGAAAAATGTTTCTTTAATCGTTCAGGCCTCATCTTACATCGTAGAATCCACACACGAGAGAGGCCCTACACATGCTCTGGGTGCAGGAAAAGCTTCAATCAGCACTCAAGCCTCATTAGACATCAGAAAATCCACATAAGAGAGAACTGTAATAAATCCCTTGACTAGGGTTGGCCAAAATTTCTTTTAAAAAAAATCACCTTTGCTAATTCCCACATAGTGATTTTTGTACCATCTTCACCGTGGTCTCTCAGCTCCACCAGATAAGTTGCCTTCTTCTGCCTTTTGCAGTTCATCTTTCTTTGGGCTCAGTCCTATGATCTTTTCTATCAACTCCTTTCAATTTGGGTCATAGGAGTGTGTGTCCCTCCTGCCAGGAATGTTCATCAGCTCCAGGTGGGGGAGAGAGGTTTAATCCCAACAAGGTACACTGAGGCAAAAACTACAGTTATACTGTTCCCCCATTTCAAAGCGATTTTTAGTCATCAAGTTCTCCCTTGGGGAACAAATTGTTTCATTCCCAGTTGCTCTGATGTTGCTTCAGGTTGTGCTGGAGAGCAGATATTTTTATTATCATTGTCCACACTTAAAATATATTGAACTATAACAAAGAGCAGGAACAGGCCAGGGATAGGGGAAAAAGTCATTTCACCCATTGTAACAACAGATGTAGTTAGGGTAAGTCAGAGGGAGTCCCTTATTCCCCATCACTATTCTCCTTCAATCCATGCTAGAACCTAAGAATCCTTTTCCTTTCCCCAGTTGTGGGATGGGAGACTTCCAAAAGTGCTCCCTGTGCTATAGCACATGGCTAAGCTCAGAGTATAAACCCCAAATCTCCCCTGAGTTTTGCTTTTTGAATTCTGTATTTCCGATTACTTCAAGCCTGGTCATTGTGATTATTTACCAGTTTCTCTAGTACTGTTCCTACCACTGTTTCTGTAACATTTTTTGTTTTTTATGGAACAGGGTTGTTATTCCTTTGTCTAACCCCAACCTGGAAGGCCAGGGTGTCTGTTTTCTCTGGCTCCTCTCCACAAACAAATCTGACATGGTTGAACCTGCCAGGAGCAAACAAAAAGCCCCACCGGTCACACACACAAAGCAGTCAGACACACACAAGACACAGAAGAAACGGAATTATTTGAGCTATCAACATTTCCACTTTCCCACAGCATGTTAGTTCTGAAGGTTGTTTTAATTTATTTATTTTCTTGGAACCAGAAATGGGGAAAGAGAACAATGGAGTCAGAGGAATTAAAGCAGGAAGGGATAAGTCTCATGATTCATCACTAACCAAAGGCTTTGTAAACAGAGCGATAATGTTACTGAATGGTCTGGCTAACCCAGCAGTTAGACACAATCAGCTCTATGGGTGGTAAATTGACAGAGGCTCTGGCTGATGATCATGAAATAGCAGCTGTTTAAAGGTAACGTGCTTCTATTTCAGTGCCTCTGGAAGTACAGAAAACAATGATCTGTGTTAAAGGAAAGTTGCCATTTCTCAGAGCCCCGATTTCTATTGTGTGTGTACAGGAAGATTTGAATGTGTAGCAGGTAGTTTGGTAAAGCTTAGCTATTTTATGTGGGTAACAGGCTCCTGCCCACCTCCAGCAGAGGTTTCAATCACATACTATGGCAACTTACCAAATGTCACACAAATTAGTCCATTCCTCCCCATATTCAGTGTCTGACCCGAATGTTAGAATGAGGCAGAGAACTGGGAAAGCATCACAGCAGGTATACATTAAAAAGTGAGTTTAATCAGAGCTGGGATGCAGACAGAGCCTGTTCTACAGCTGGTGAAGTGACAGGGACACACTGCCACGAGTGCTGGCTCTGAAATAACAGCCGAAGCAGATCGAAGAGAATGAGCTCCTGTGGGAGCTATGGGCAGCTGCCCTGTCAGTGCATCACTCACCTGGCAGGTGTTACACAAAACACAGCACTTCCCCTCTGGAAGAGAAACACTTCCCCCCACTGCCACCACTTCATTATGCTGTCCATGAGGCTGTTTGTCCTGCAGGACTTTGATCTCTTCGGGTGTTCCATGGTGATTCATAACAGAGCCATTCGGGGAGCAGGAGTCATCCCAATGGAAATCTCTCCACTTCTTTCTCATTTTTACCTTCTTAGCCCTGGCTTTGGAGATGACATTAGCCTTATCCTGTCTTGACTTTAGGTAGGATTTTGATCACCTTCTGGGGCTTGGCAGCTTAGAACTTTTGAGGGCTTTTCTCTGCCTTTTTGGTCCCCACAGCAGTCAGTACGTTCTAGACATGGGCACAGTGACCTTCCTGAGGATTTTGAGAGCTTTAGCCAGCTTCTTGGGGGCTATTTTCCTGCTCACAGCCACTATCTTCTTCTCATGCCTTGTCCTGGGGGCCCAGCTGCTGGTTGAATGTGAAGGAGCCAAAGTGCTGGTGACTTTAGCCCGCACCAAGTTGCCTTTGCTCGTCAGACTCCTGAACCCCAACTGGACGTGGTTCTTGTTCTTCTGCACAGCACAGCCCTGGAGAAGAGGGATCTGCAAATGTACATCCATATGATCCCTTTGTTTAATTGATGTTATGTGTTTACATTCATTTCAAGTATCCCCGTATAGTGGAGCTCCTGAACATGCTAGAGAATGGAAATCAAAATGTTTTCCCTTTTTTCAAAAATAAAAGTAAAATAAGAGGCTTCTTAGAAGGCACTTGGATTTGGAGCAAGGACCACTTGATCTGCAGTCAAACACTTTGCCACTGAGCTGTACCCCCATGAGAGCAGATACTTTCCCCACTGTAGCTGAAGCACATCAGTGATTTGAATAGCAGAGCCAGGTTCTCTCTGGGGCACAGAGATTTTTCGGGGAGTTGGTGGCTCCTTTCTTTCCTCACTCTGGAGTAAACTCAGCTTTTTATTCCATGGTACATGTTTTATGGAATAACAACAGCAGCTTGAAGAAAGAGGAGAGTGAATATCTCCCTCTCAGGGCTGAAGGTGGCCACGTCCCCTCTGTCTGACCGTTGCCATTGCAGAAGAGAAGGTTTCAATGGAATTGAATGCCCTGGCTCAGACTAGAGACGCAGAAAGGTTTTGCTGTTCGCTGAACAGCAAAGGAAATTGTGTCTGTATGTGAAACTGAGGAGCGACATGAAATGCCCACAGGGTGGCGCAATGCCCTAAGCGAAGGCGGGAGGGTGAAGGAATGGGGCTGAGGAATGACTGACGTGGACTTACCTGGGATTGAAATGACATTTGTTTGTGTCGGGTAGTGAGAAATGTGACATTAATTCAGATGCAGGGTTGAGGCTTCTTTAGCTCCTTGTAGAACTAGAACTTGATTTCCCAGAAGGGAGAAAGGGAAAGTCTGGAGCTGCCTTTAGTCCCTGGCTGGAGCAGTGTATAAAAAAGTCTCCACAGACGCAGCTGGCAATTACAAGCCACTAAGGCTAGCTTCAATCCCAGGCAAATTGGGTGAAATTGTAGAGCCCAATTATTAGACACATAGGTAAACAGAATTTGTTGGGTGTAGTGGGGTGGTTACCTGCTCCTGCCCTGCGGGGCTTGAAACTGCCCAGGAGAGGGCTGTGGCTGGGGCAAGAAGCCTGGGCTGATTGGGGAAAGTAGGCTCAGCTGTGGCCATGCCCCAACCACGCCCAGCTGGCCCCTATAAGAGGCTGCGAGCCAGAAGTCCAGTCAGTCTTCCTCTGCTTATAGTTAGAGAAGGGCCTGGCTGCAGGGACCCAAGCAAGACATCTAGCTTGGGAGCAGGGCTGTGGAAGGGCCAGAGGAGCTGGGAGCTCTGGTCTGGAAAGCCCCCAGGCTGCAGGCCTGACTCTAGGCTGAATAGGTGCAGGGTTGCAATGGGGCAGCCCATGGGGAAGCAGAGGTGGCAGGTCCAAACCCTTTTGCCTGTGATGAGTGGCTCATACTGCAGTCTGCCCCAGTGAATGGAGGCTAGATGGAGACTGGGCAGTAGCCAAGACTGAGGTGAAGTGGGGATAGTGGGTGAGGGTTCCCCTGGAGGGGGAGACCCAGAACTGTGGGGGTACCGCCAGGGGGCAGCACCGAGTAAAAGGGCACCGGGGTCCTGGGAGGGACAGGGGGCCGACTGCAGTAAGATGGATCACCGGTCTACAGAGGGCACGCTGATGGCTGGAGAACTAATTCCCAAGACGACCAGGAGGAGGCGCCACCGGTCGAGTCTGCCCCCGCTTACATTGGGGAAGAATGAACATGGTTTTTGTAAAGAAAAATCATGCCTCACAGATCTACTATAATTCTTTGAGGGAGTCAACAAGCACGTGGATAAAGGTGATCCTGTAGATATAGTATACTTAGATTTTTATAAAACCTTTGACAAGGTCTCTCCTCAAAGGCTCTGAAGCAAAATGGGATAAGATGGACAGTCCTCTCTGGAATAGATAACTGGTTCAAATGCAGTAAAGAAAGGGTCTGGTTTTTCCGAATGGAGAGAGGTAAATAGTGGTGTCCCCCTGGGGTCTCTACTGGGACCAGCGCTGTTCAACATACTCCTAAGTGATCTGGAAAAAGGGGTAAATAGTGAGGTGGCAACATTTGCAGATGACACAAACCAACTCAAGTTAGTTACGTCCGAAAAAGAGTGCAAAGTGTGACAAAGGGATCTCACCAAACAAAGTGACTGGGCAGCAAAAAGGCAGATGAAATTCAATGTGGATCAATGCAAAGTAATGCACATGGGAAAACATGATCCCAATTCTACATCTAAACTGATGGGGTCTAAATTAGCTCTTACAACTTAAGAAAGAGATCTTGGAGTTACTGTGGATACTTCTCTGAAAACATCTACTCCATGTGCATTGGCAGTCAAAAAAGCGAACAAAATGTTGAGAAGTCATTAGGAAAGGGATGGCTAGTGAGACAGAAATATAATATTGGCTGTCTATAAATCTATGGTATGCCCACATCTTGAATACTGGAGCTGGTCCCCCATCTCAAAAAGATATATCGGAATTGGAAAAAGTACAGAAAAGGGCCACCAAAATGATTAGGGGTCTGGAACAGCTTCCATGTGAGGTGAGATTAATAAGACTGAGGGGAGTTTTCAGCTTGGAAAAGAGATGACTAAGGGGGGGGCTAGGATAAAGTACTTGGATAAAGTAAATAAAGACGTATCAGAGGGGTAGCCGTGTTAGTCTGGATCTGTAAAGAAGTGCTATTTACTCCTCATAACACAAGAACTAGAGGTCACCCCATGAAATGAATAGACAGCAGGTTTAGAACAAACCAAAGGAAAAGACAGTTACTCACCTTTGTAACTGTTGTTCTTCGAGATGTGTTGCTCATATCCATTCCAATTAGGTGTGCGCGCTGCGTGCACGTTCATCAGAAGATTTTTACCCTAGCAACACTCGGTGGGTCGGCTGGGCACCCCCTGGAGTGGCGCCGCTATGGTGCCGGATATATACCCCTGCCGACCCGACCGTCCCTCAGTTCCTTCTTGCCGGCTACTCTGACAGTGGGGAAGGAGGGCGGGTTTGGAATGGATATGAGCAACACATCTCGAAGAACAACAGTTACAAAGATGAGTAACCGTCTTTTCTTCTTCGAGTGCTTGCTCATATCGATTCCAATTAGGTGATTCCCAAGCCTTACCTAGGCGATGTGGTCGGAATGAGACGTTGCGGAATGTAAGACCGCTGAGCCAAAGGCGGCATCGTCTCTAGACTGCTGGAACAATGCGTAGTGTGATGCAAAGGTGTGGATGGAAGACCAGGTAGCCGCGCGACCTATTTCCTGGATGGGAACATGGGCCAGTAAAGCGGCAGATGAGGCTTGAGCCCGAGTAGAATGGGCGGTGAGATGGCCAACCGGAACTTGAGCCAAGTCATAGCATGTCCGGATACAAGGTGTCACCCAAGATGAGATTTGTTGGAAAGAGACCAGCATGCCTTTCATCCGGTCTGCAACAGCTACAAAGAGCTGAGGCGAACGTCAGAAGGGTTTGGTCCTCTCGATATAAAAAGGAAGAGCCCTGCGGACATCCAAAGTATGCAACTGTTCTTCCCGACGCGATGAGAGCGGCTTTGGGAAAAAAACTGGTAGAAAGACGTCTTGATTAATGTGGAAGGCAGAGACCACCTTAGGGAGGAATGTCGGGTGCGGTCGCAGCTGTACTTTGTCCTTGTGGAATACCATATACAGGAGATCCTCAGTCAAAGCTCGAAGTTCCAAGACTCGTCTAGCCGAGGTGATAGCGACGAGGAAGGCTGTCTTCCAGGAAAGGTACAGCAGCAAGCATGTGACTAAAGGCTCAAAGGGGGGACCCAAAAGCCTAGCTAACACCAGGTTTAGATCCCAGGTAGGGGTCGGGCGTTTGACCTGAGGGTACAGCCATTTTATCTTTTTGGCTTGCTAAACTCCCTCCCAACCTTGTAGGGTCCCAGACCCGGTATTGAGCCTGGGCTGAGATGTCTACACTGCAAATTTACCATCCCATGGCCCAAGACCCAGGAGCCTGAGCTGGCATGGGGCAGACCTGGGTGTTTCATTGAAGTGTGGGCATAGCCTAGCATTACATCTACACTGCCATTAACACACCCACTATTCTCAAACCCTGGGTCAGCTGATTCAGGCTTGTGCAGCTTGTGCTGAAGGGTAATAAAATTACAGTGTAGAAACTTGGGCTTGAGTCTGGCCTCTGAGACCCCATGAGGGGTGAAGGTCTCCGAGCCTGGGCTCCAGTTTGAGCACAAATGTCTACACCACAGGTTTTAGCCTCACAACCTGAGCCCCAGGAGCCCAGATCAGATCATCCAGGCCAGCTGGGCCGCAGGGCTTTTATCCCAGTATAGATGTACTCTCAGGGTATGTCTCCATTGCAATGTAAGCCCAGAGTTGGTAGAAGTCATGTCAGCGTCTCCAATACATAAACATAAACCACGAGGAAAAGACCCACTCACAAATAAGCTGGGCAGTGTCCTTCTCCCTACAGTTCGTAAGTCCAGCAACCAAAAGTCCTTTAATATGAGCCATCCCCTCTCTGCACCCCACTCACAGCTGTTGTCCTTAGTCAGTGCAAGCCCAGAGGTGCCTCTGGAGAGTTCACCTGCCATCTTGCGTGGAAATGGGGGAAAATAAGAAGGCACTGTACTCACTGTGCTGTGTGTTGTCTAGGGCCTCAGACATCCCTCCACAACCATCCTGTCCTAAAGTTGGTCTAACACATACATTTTAGTATCAGGCCCCAGGCCCCGACCCACTTGGCTTTGGAACCCATGCCCCTGCCTAGCAAGTGCTAATGAATTGAGGGTGACTCCCTCCACCGGGGTCTGCCAAGCACAGTTCTGCTGCCCTTGATTCACACAATAAGGATAACAACCCTTTATTTCTCCTGCCCCAATAACCAGGAGACTGGGAATCCAACACCAGCCAAAAGAGATCATTTAGGCAAGCAATCCATCCTATTTCCAACATACTGTAAAATCCACATGCAGACTCATACATGAAACCTTGCAAGAAAATCTTCCTGAGGGGGTCTGAAGCACCTGCTGCTGGAGGGAAGGAGGGAGCTGTGGGTTGGGATTGAGGAGCAGTGTGAGGAGGAGGGGCCTGTGGGTTGGGATTGAGAGGCACTGGGAATAGGAGGTGGCTGTGGGTTGGGACAGAGGAGACTGGTGAAGAGGAGCAGGCTCTGCTTGGGAGTGAGGAGCAATGAGCATAGGAGGGACTGAGGGTTGGGATTGAGGGACACTGGGCAAAGAGGGGACATGGGGTTGGGCTGAAGAGCATCCTCATTTGAGGATCCAGCAGGAAAGGGGAAGGCAGCAGGTGATTCTAATTCCGTAGAGATATTTTGTGTGTGTGTGTGCAGGAGAGGAACGTGCTATATGCCCAGAGGCCTTTATTCCTCCAGCCTGCAAGGACAAAGGGGCTGTCAGGAAGTTGCCCCTTCAATCTCCCCCACACAAAGGCCCTTCTTAGGAAAGACAAAATCCTGAAGAGAAAAAATAACATCAAAGAGGACTCCAGAAAGACAGATTTTTAAAATATAGTGAGTAGTTTATCACCTGACCAGGGACTTGAACCCTGGACCCTCAGATTAAGATGAGCTAGCCAGGCTCACAAAGCAGAAGAGCAAGATGGTGCAGAGCTGAAACTAGTTAAAAAAAAGAGAGAGGAAACAATAGGGGAAACCTGCTGCTCTCTCTCTCTTCCCAGCCCTGGCCTGGCCTGGTATTAGTGCTGGTTAAAAAGAGGGGGAAATAGCAGCATCTACCAGCCTTTCATAGCTGTACAAGACTCAGGCTCAATACAGAGGTGCCCATCTGCAAGTGCCGAATGGTCGGATTGGCTAATGCAGTCTGTAGATGTCCAGGGCACGCTGGGATATCGAGCCAAGTGTCCATCACCATCACTATTTCAAAGGGATAACGACAATGACTGGGAGGTTCACAACTGACTCAGTAGTTGCATACAAAGGTGCACGTTTGGCAGTTACATTGGGAAATTCTGGCTCCTTGTCAGGCTCAGGTTGGCCACCTCGGTCTAGATGTAGAAGTTACAACATTTAAACTTGAAAGAGGGGCCATTTTCCCCCTCATTTCACACCTTTACCTCCAAACACGATGACTTTCTGAATGAACCCTCCTCGTTCAGCCACAAGGTCTTGGGGTGGAGGTAGGAGTCAGGGCCGGCTTTAGGCCGATTTGCCCGATTCCCCCAAATTGGGCCCAGCGCCGGCCGGCAATGTCTCTCCCGGAAGCAAAGCTCAGCGTCTCCCAGAAGCAGCAGCTGTTGTTGCTAGGCAATGAGAGACACTGGCCGGCAGAGACAGCCCTGGCTGTCCCTGCAGGTCAGGAGGGGGTGGGAGGAGGGGGGAGAAGGCACACATGCTTTGCAGCCTTCTCCTCCCCTCCCCCCAGCACTTACCTGGAGGAGACGCCGAGGGAGCTTCTGGTCTGGTGGGAGACAGGAATCTCTGCAGTGGACCTCACCTACGTGAGCAGCTGCTGGGGCTTCCAACGGTGAGTGTTTGACCCTGTGATTCCGCGTGGGTTTGGGTTGGCTTTGTGGTTTTCGTGGTGTCGCTGTCTGAGGGTGAGTTTGTGCCTGCCTGTGTCTGTTTCAAAACTAAAGTGGGGATCATGTAATGTAACCCATGGAAAAAGCCCCGAGCTGGTACTTAGTGAGAGTTCATAAGAGTAGGGCACTTGGGGTTAGTGTTAGGGTTCCTATGGGTAGGGCTTCCCACCCTAAGGTTAGGGTTTCTAAGGACAGAGCACTTGCAGCTCTGGTGAGGGTTCATAAGGGTAGGACACTTGGACCAGGTGAGAGAGAGAGAGGGAGGTTTGTAGCTGGAAATCAAATACATCAAGAGGGGAGAATGTGAAAGGTCTGCAACACGGCACGGCAGGCTGAGACTTTTATCTCCCGCCCCCCCGGCAGAAGGGGAAACTGAGGCACGGCGTGATCTGATTCCCTTCTCCAAATTGTTTTGCAAAGCAAGGGGACTAGGGCTCCTATCCAAACCAGTTCCCTTCCCATCAACTCTGCTTTCCCTGCTGCAAGACCGCTGTAGGGGCTGAATATTTCCATTAAACTATGGCTCCTTCATTTGCCTGCAACAATAAAATAAACTGGCTTGAGGGGGGTGAATAGCCCCCCCCAAAGCTATGTGGATATTAAGGGTTTTTTGGGGGGGCGCATGATAATATTCGAGATCAATCAAATGCCCAGCTCAGCTTTCTAGCCATCCAGCAGCTCTAGGGCAGGGAGGGAAGGTGCTCTTGGTGCAGAGTGGTCGTAAACCAGGGGTGAATTTAGCGGGGAGTTGGGGTGTCCTCTTGAAATCCCACCTGATGCAGCCACACAGAATCACTGGCAGCGCTGGGAGAGGCCATAAGTGGAAGCAGGTGGCCTGGGGGTGGGAGGACATTAAATCCTATAATTTCAAGGCATCGATTTCCCCGTTTGGACAATTAAATTGCAATTGTCAGCATGAACATCATTTTAAAGCTGGGTTCTGAAAATCTAACTTAACTTCAAAAATTAATGACCAAAAGATGGGCACGTGAAGTAAGGTAAAAGTAATTAACCGAGGGTCTAACATTCACTCCCAACACCGCAAAAGAGCAGAGGGATTTCCAAAGAACTCTGACACCACTACAGTGTATCATTCAAACGTGAGAACATAGTTACTGCACATAATAAATAATAAGTTACCTGGGTTGGAAATAGATCTTTGTGGAAGGGAAAGCAGGAAACTTGTCTTTTTGATTACAGACTTATTTTACTTCTGGATCCATTAAAAACATAACTGATTTTTTGGGAGAGCGGATGTGGGGAAGAAACTTTTTTCTCTACTAGGGTTTGTTTATAGGCAGCTGAAAAGAAAAGTTAACCGGCTTGGCACAGAACTGAAACCTAAAGGTCTCTCCTCCCTCCTACTCTGACCCCTCTGGGCTATTCCTAGTTAACTGTCATCTAATTGCCTAGCAAAGAAAGAGATAGTGGCAGCAATTAGACATAGCCCCCACCAGTTCAGGAGTCATTAACACAGTACAAAGACATGCTGCATGCTTTACAGGCACCCAGGCCTAATGAGGGACTCGGGGCAAGAGGAGCAGGGCTGAGCCCCTAGGGAGTGAGCCGCAGAGAGCCAGTGCCCAAGAGGCTGAGGGCAAGGGGCTGCAGGGGCGTCCTCACTGCTATTTAAAATGCAGATCCCGCAGCGGTACCTCTCCATGAGACAGAGCCGGTTCCTCACAGAAGCTTCTGTCCAACAGCTCATCCTTCTGCAGCTGCTCTTTGTGCTCCAGCTCCATCCATGGCAGCTGAACCCCCTGTCCTGAATGCAGCCAACCCCTCATCCCCTGCCCTGCCTCCAGTCAGCCCCACACCCCTTCCCCTGCCTCCAGCCAGCCCCTCGCCCCCTGCCCTACCCGCAGCCACCCCTGCTGCATCCCCTGCCCTGCCCGCAGCCAGCCTCACACTCCCTGCCCTGTCTCTAGCCAGCCCCACACCCTGTATCCATCCAGCCCCTCACCCCCTGCCCGCACCCTGCCCCGCTCTCCCTTCCCTGCCTCAACCAGCCCCACACTCCCTGCTGCCCGCAGCCAGCCCCTGCTGCACCCCCTGCCCTGCCTGCAGCCAGCCCCTCACTCCCTGCCCTGTATGCAGCCAGCCTCTGCTGCACTCCTTGCCCTGTCCATAGCCAGCCCCACACCACCTGTCTCCATCCAGCCCCTGCTGCAGCCCCTGCCCTGCACGCAGCCAGTCCCACATCCCCTGCCTCCAGCCAACCCCACACCCCATCTCCAACCAGCTTCGCATCCCCTGCCCTGCCCAGAGCCAGCCAGCCCCACACCCTGTCAGGTTCTTCAATTATTTTCATTAACTATGTAAGCTAAATAATGAAATTAATAAATTTTCAAGCTGAATATGTATTAATTCTAATGAACAATGCCACATTATGCAGTATTCATTTTTGAACGTTTATAATAAGCAATGCTCTGGGGGAAGGGGTGGGGGCAGAGGGTGCAAGGTGGAAGTTTTGCCTAGGGCGCAAAATATCCTTGCACCAGCCCTGGATCCTGGACTGGATGAAGCCCGGGGCTGATCCCATCAGGCAGTTCTCATGCCATACTGTGCTCTATATGGGGGATGTGAGTGCATTTCCAGTTGTTTCTGGAATGGTGTTTTCCTTCAGCTATGACATGGCATGTGTGTATTTGCTCTTTCTGGTTTCCCTTTCACATTTTCTCAGGAGCAGCAGCATTCTGTCAGGGAGTCCCAGCATGAAACATTAGAAATGGAAAATTCCCCATTGCAAAACAGTGATGTGTATCACACTGCTGAAGCAATTAGTCTAGAGCGGGGCTAATTAGCCAACACCAGAGAAGGCCCCGTGCCCAGCGGAGTTCTAGCCATGGGCTGAACAGGGCTCCGCGAGGACTTTGAATTGTCTTTTCTGGAATGGCTGGTTCAGGGGATTTGGTGTCTGTGAATGAGTTTTTGGGGATTCAACTCCAGTGCAAGTTCTCTCCATGCCTCAGCCCAGCCAAGCCAATGGGGGAGAGCGGAGTTCAGTCTTTGGCCTCTCCATCACAGCCCCTTTGTGCTGCTTGGGTGGCACTAATAGGCTGTAGAGCTAGCAGATCTGGCCACCTGGTGATTCCCTGTGCAGTGTAAGGACTTGGCACCGCCCTCGTGCAGCTCCTCACATGGAGCAGGACACAGTCCAGGGGCAGGAGGCGTGGCTAGAGCATGGATAAGCTCCGGTTAGCAGTGGCTGTTGGATCAGCCCCTGGATGCTAGGCAGTCGGGAGGAAGTCAGAGCTGTCCTGAGAACCGGCCAGAACAGAAGAGGAGCTAAGAAGTCACCTTTCCCTGTCCTCCCCTGCCCTGCATGTCCAGTGGAGCAGAGGTGGATCAGGGTTCTCGGGTGGCACAGAAAATCCTGTCTAGGCACCTGGCTGGTGGGTCGTGCTCACACACTCTGGGTCACACTGATGGCCAATTTTTTGGGTGGGAAGGAATTTTCCCCAGGTCATACTGACAGCAACCTTGAAGGGAGATGGTGGCGGAGGGGGGAGGGGGTCACCGTCCTCTGCAGCATGGGTTATGAATCACTTGCTGGGATCAGCTGGGCACATCTTACCTAATCAATTCCTTGCCATTTGTGACACCTCGATCTCTCCTGTTCTCTGCCTGTGGCACAGCAGGAATGACTACGAATTGCAATGAATAGTCACTGGGCCATAGGGTGGGTGACTAGACAGGCTGTGTGAAAAATCGGGATAAGGGTGGGGGGGTAATAGGAGCCCATATAAGAAAAAAGACCCCAAAATCGGGACAGTCCCTATAAAATCGGGACATCTGGTCACCCTACTGGTCCAAAGACGGAGAGAAGGACTCTGCAGTCTAGGGGTTAGGGCCCTCACCTAGAACGTGGGACACCCAGACTTAGGTCCCTGCTCCAATCCCTACTCATCTGATGCAAAGTGAAAGAGCGTCAACAGGAGAGGCTGAGGCAGCCCTACACCAGACTATCCCCTTAGCCCAACTGCAAATCCCTTTTCTAGCTCATACCCGGGAGTAGGGGGGAAGTGAATCGGGGTCTCCCACAGCTCAAGTAAATGCCCTAATCACCAAGTGAAAGGTCCCTCCCCACCAATGTTCTGTCAATCTGCCCCTCCTCCACTTTTGTCAAATGTCCAGAACCAAATGAAAGATCAAAATTCATTCCACAGACCTGAAGAAGGGCCCCGTGTAGTCTGAAAGCTGGTGCCTTCCACACCAGGAGTTGGTCCAGTAAAGATATTATCTTAGCGACTTCGTCTCTCTCCTAATCCTGGGACCAACACAGCTACACACCAACACTGCAAACAACATCAACATGATACACTGCGAATCCAGTCGACACACAATGTTGAGCTTTGAACCAAATTGACATTTTTTGACTTTTCAACTTGCTGAAATTTTCAAAAACATATTGATTTTGGTTCAGCCTGGACGAGCCGTCCCTGGAATCGCCAGAGAACCAAAACATCTGTTCTCCACCCAGTTTGATTAAGAAGGGAGGCTTTTATTTTCCTGCCTGCTGCAGCTGTTTCCTCAGTACTGGCTCCTAACCCACCCTTCAAGCCTTGTGCCTCCCCTCACTTGCAAAGCTGGTTTCTAATGGACCTTGAAATTAGCACGGTCACTTCCATGCTTACGCAGGGATATTATTAGTGGCGTCAGCCTGCTCTGTCAATGTCTCCTCCTTTAGCTGGCTATGCAGAAGCAGAGCACAAAATATTGTCAGTCCTCAGACTACAATGGCTATTCTTCTGTTATATGTGGCCAGAGTTTAAGAACGATATTCAGATTGCCTCAGTGACCAGGAAAATGCCTCAATGGGGCAAGTCTCAGTTACCGTGTGCTTAGATGACATCCTGGACATGGGACAGATCCCAGCCCAGCTCAGACAGCTTCAGCCTGAAGGGTATTGGGCTTCAGACAATGAGCTATCTGCACACACAGGAAACAAAGGCAAAACACAGTGACAGCCAGAGCTAAAGTGCTCTGCACATGAGACCGGGACCCAGGCAAGGAACTGTCCGTCCTGCAGGCCCCAAGGAAAAGAGGAAAGGACCTTGCCTTGCATGGGTGCCCTTTCTGCTGAGGGACAGGGATAGTGGCAGCTGGGCACGGGCCCAGGGAACACAGGAGGGGGTGCCCATCTGCCAGTCTTGTGCAATGGGGGTTCCACTGGAAAAAGAGGGAAGAACAGCTTTCAATTCCTGGCTATACATGTGCTCTGGTGGGTTTGTCTATGGAGGACTCACTGGCCCCGTGTGAGGCAATGCTGCCCTGGGGGAGCCCGGCATGCTGGTGCTCCGGCTCCACATGCAACTCCTGACCCACTTCAAGGCCTTGGCTGGTTCTCATGTTTCAAGGTGCAGTGGGCAGCCTGGGGTGAGAGGAGGATGGCTGCGGCAGACAGAGCACAGGGATGGGGGGTGTTCTCAGGCTCTGAGTCATGCAATACCCCTGCCGCCAGGGACTGGAATGGGATCCCGCTTCAAAGTGCAGTGGCAGATGCATCTCATTGTGCCAGCTAGATGCAGGCTGTGGCATGGCTTCCTGCTGGCTGAGCAAAGGCACCTGGGAGAGCAGCAAGAGCAGCGCAGCGCTGGGAAGAGGGGTGGAAAAGATGCTGTTCAAGGTGTGCGCATGGAGTGCAATCCATCTCGGTGGCGTGGGCCATTTGCGCCAGGCTAAAGGGTGACTTAGAAGAGTCCTGAGGCCTGGCACTGCCCCTCCACATGGGGGTGAGACTGATTCGTGGTGTCCACAGACTCCAGTGCTGCCTAGAACAGGTTTAACATGTGCCTTGGTACCTGTCTGGGAGAGCCCTGGGATGGTGGTGGTGCGTCAAAAGCCCCAAGCACCAAGTTCTGTTCCCTTGTCCACCTGGAACTCCTCCCATCAAGCTGTCCTGCCGTGACTCAAGAGCATGGTACAAATCTCAAGGCAGGCCGTTAGGAAGCAGGGCACAACCCTCAAATTGGCTGTGAGGGCTATACTGAGATTTCTCCAACCAGTCATTAAGTGTAAACTCCTTAGGCACTGTACCAGCCTTAACATTGAGTCACACGCAGTCCCCCTGGGTACTCCCATCTATTTCACCACCCAGGTGAGCAGCTCTTTGTGACAGATGGTCCCTTACCCCAGGGATCATAGCAAAAGTCAGGTTACTTCCAATCCCAAAGGACCAGCCACTTACCCCAAGTCAATGGTGTGATGTTATCTGATTCAAATATGACCATGTAGATCATTGTTGCGACCACTGTTATATAATTGCAACAAATCTTGCACAAAGTATGTAAAATAAGGTGTCAATGGAAAAGTTATGATTATGCTATTTGTATGCATGTATCATTTTGGTATCTGAAGTTCTGAATATTAACTATGTAACTATGTACCTGTATTTCAGATGTTTGCTCCTGTGGTAACACCCACAAAGTGTTTAGCCTGCACATCTTGAAGGGACTATTCAAGCTAAATGGCTCATCAAGGAACATTTAGCTCACAATGGACCGTGGAAGATGCCCATCCACACCTGATGGACTTTCATGTGAACATTCTAATTAGAGCAGAGATTCTCAGGACAAAGGGTTTGTCTCCACTGGCGATTTACGGTGCTGCAACCTCCTTGCTCAAGGATGTGAAAAAACACACCCCTGAGCACAGCAAGTGTCAGTGCTGTACAGTGCCAGTGTAAACAGTGCCCCAGCACTGGGAGCTGTGCCCCTGGTGGAGGTGGGTTTTTTAGAGCTCTGGGGCTACGTCTACACTACAGCATAGAATCGAAATAACTAAAACCGGTTTTATAAAACCGATATTATAAAATTGATTTTATGCGTCCACACTAGGGCACATTAATTCGGTGGTGTGCGTCCATGGTCCGAGGCTAGCGTCGATTTCTGGAGCGGTGCACTGTGGGTAGCTACTGTAAAATGATGAGGCCAATAACTTCAATTTCCGTCCACACTAACCCTAAATCGATATAGTAATATCGATTTTAGTGTTACTCCTCTCGTTGGGGAGGAGTACAGAAATCGATTTTAAGAGCCCTTAAAATCGATTTAAAGTGTGTTGTAGTGTGGACGGGTACAGAGTTAAATCGATTTAACGCTGTTTAAATCGATTTAACTGAGTAGTGTGGACCAGGCCTGGGAGAGCTCTATTCCAGTGCTGCATCGTGACCACACAAGCCACGTGAAAGCACTGGCATAGCAGCGCTTTAGCATTATCAGTGCAGACAAGCCCAAATATTTTGGTGGCCTCAGAGTGTGTCCACCAGGTCTTGCTGTCTCGCACTTTATTTGTTAGGAAAAACAAATAAATATGCACATACCCATGTCCAAGTCATTGTCATTTATTTATTGCCAGATAATAAGTTTGTTGTGAAAAGCGATATTAACCAACACACAAGTATCACTTTTCACAGCAGACTTACTCTGCCCCGGCAAGCCTGGGGACAAATGAAGCCCTGGATGGGAGGCCAGAGAAGGCAGTGGTGGGCTAGAGCCTGAATCCAGCCGCCGGAGTCTGGGGCCTGCTACTGCACAGCTGGAGCCCGGGACTGGAACCTGAAGCCCTGCACTGCTCCCACCACCCCAGAGCTCAACCCCAAAGCCTGATCCCCACCATCCTGGGGAAGGTGGAGAACTGTTCCTCCAGCGTTGGGCCCCAGGTGTCTCCAGAGAGGGGCAAGGCCCAACCCCTGCTGGCGGTCCCAGTGACCAACACCAAGGCAGGGCATCCAGGATCAACAGGGAGTGGGAGTGGCTGCTATTTTGCTCTCCCCCTCCCCCCTGGCCAGGAGACTGTGGCCACAAGAAAAGTCTCTAGTGGCCACATGAGAGAAATGCTGAACTGGCGTAAGGGTAATGGCCTCTACTACGACTAAGCAAAGCATGCGTGGACCTGTGACTTGCCCATGTGAGTGCAAGCACCATCTTGTTACCTGTAATTTTCCACAAACTAGAACAATGGGTTTCCCTTCATGTGGCAGAAGCTATAAAAGGCCCTGGAAACATCTCCGTTTTGCCTTTTTCCTGCTCAGACCTATGGACTACGGACTTATATTATTGGGAGCATTCTGACTAAGGGACTGAGGACCTTCCAATGCTTTGGAAGCAACCAGAGACTTAACAAGCCAGCAGTTTATTCCATCCCGGCTACAAGCCTGTCCAAGAACCTTGCATTTATTGTGTGTATTTGAGCCTTTAACCAATTTTAACTCTCATCTTTCTTTTTATAAATAAATCTTTAGATAACAGATACTAAAGGATTGGCAACAGCATGATTATTGGGCAAGAAGCGAAAGGACAAATGGGTACAAACTGGCCACCAGCAAATTCAGGCTGGAAATTAGAAGATTTCTAACTGTCAGAGCAGTGGGGTTCTGGAGCCACCTTCCAAAAGGAGTTGTGGGGGTTTCATAGTCCAGAGCACCTGTATTCCCTCTGCATGGTCCAGCAATGGCACCCGCTCCTAGCTTCTCAGCCATCACCTCGCTTAGGCAGAGACCCAGATTAATCTCCATCCTGGCCAGGGTTTTATGGGCTGCACAGCTGCCTGCCTACATTGTGATGTCCCCACCAAGGCAGATCTAAGCAGGCCTGTGTCTGCAGTTTGTTGTCGCCTCAGAGGCTGTGACCTGTTATAACTGCTAGAGTGATGGTTCCACCCACTCTTTCTAAGCAAGCACATTGATTCTCAAAGTGAAAGCATATCAGAGAACACGTATTAAACACAATCAAGGAACTTATGCACAGCTGCCAAGCACCAACTCCAGCCAGGGCTCTGCTGAGAGCCAGACCTTCAAGTCCCATGTGGGGTTTTCCTGTGCTTACAAGTTCAGAACAACCCTGCCCAGTGATGGGTCAGTCTCTCCTTTACACAGCTTGGGCCTTTGATCTTCAGATTCCAGGAACAGGTGCTTGGCAGACCAAGGCCCACCTCAGGTAAGACTTCAAAAGCTCTAGTGGGTACAGCTGGGTAACACAGACATACCCAGGCAGGTATATCTCCCTTTGACCAACCAGCTTCTCCGTACTTCACCACGGGTCCTGGGGGTGAGGTTCTGCTAAAAGCTAAGAGTTGGCTGATTGTCATGGTTATTGCCAGCTGTTTGCACAGGAAGCTATTTTAGAGCAATGTGACATGTAGGGCATTAAGATTTAAATCTGCTGGGAGTGAAACCTGTCACCTGAGGAGGGAGAGTCTGAGAGCTGACCCAATCAAGGTAAGAACAATGAACAGCCCTGGAGACAGCCTGTGTTTGCTGTCTGCACTCGATGCAGGCTGGAGATTTACAAAAACAAACCCAGGAGAGGTTGGGGAGAGGGGGCCCCTTGGGCTAAGAGACAAGAGCTTGTGACTGTAAGAGGAGAAGAAATGGCCCAAACAGATGATCCAGTACAGTGGAGTGCCTGGGCCAGTGGGGATGTCTCATGAAAAGGGGGTCCCAGGTCTCTGAGCTGGATACACGCTGCAAAAACTAACCAGTCGGTGAGAAGGTGAGAATGAGAAATATCTTCTTAGACAGGAAAATCACTTTTTAAGCTGTACAGACAGTAGATTGCATGAGGGGGGAGGGGGGAGTTTACCTTATGTTTCCAAGCCCTTATCTCAAGCTCTGCTAAATAAACTTCTGTTTGGCTTTCCTCTAACCCGCATGCCTTGTGCAAAGGCGAGTGTGACTGAGATGAAACCAGTGAACTGGGGGGCCCTGTTTCTACAGAGGCAGCGGTCAGGGTACCTTGCAGCTGTCTGGAAGATAGGGGGCAAGGCGCTCGGGGTAACAGTGTAGGGTGGGTCAGTTGCTAACCTAAAGCAGGAAACAGCCTGGAGCAGAGCACTTGTGTTGCCTGTAGCCAGAAGGTAGGGAGAGTTTCCCCTGGTGGGCACTGAAGACATGGCTCCCTCCTGCTGTCAGCAGGGGGCAGTAATTCACCCTGGACACCACAGGTAACCCTGAAAAAGGGTCACAGCCACTGGGTTTTGCATAATTGGCACCAGAGCTGGGGCAGGGAGGGAGGGAATTTTCATTCACCTCCTCCTAGATATTTCGCAGGAAATCCACTTCACTTCTATTGCCCCAAATGTCCATTTTTGTCTGCCACACTGGTCAGTGTAGTCCTTTGAGCCTCCAGGCCCACAATAATACATAATCTATTTGTTTAATCCAGTGGACCCACAGATATGTCAGTGTACCTCAGTAAGGCCTCCCAAGCACACTGCAGGGAATTGTCATCTCTGCCACCGAGCATTCTGTCAGCAGGCAGCAGACCAATGCAAGGGAAAGCACATTGGAAAGAGTAGCCTGATTTACTCAGAGACGTTGCTGGGTCATAAATTAACTAATCTCTCCGATGGCAGCTCTGTGCAGCTCCGCGAAGACTTCTTCTCAAGGTGCAGCCACAGCCAGAAAAGCAAACAAGATGTTAGGCTGCCTAAGGGATAGGACGGAGAAGAATCCTGCCAATATTGGAAAGCCATGGTACAGATCAATGGCATGCCCTTCCTTGGAACGCAGCATGCAAACAGGTCACTGAGAGAGAGAGAGCAGAATAGAAGAGGCTAAGATATGAGCGACTAAAATAATATGGAGCCTCAAGAGACTTCCATATGAAGAGCAATGGGGAAGAGTGGGACTGGCTGGTTTAGAAAGAAAATGCATCCGAAGGGCATGGACCCTGGGGACTGAACAGAGTAGCAAAGGGAGAGAGAAAGTAGCTAATATCTGTTACTGGACCAACGTCTGCTGGTGGAAGGTCCAAGATTTGAAGCTACACAGAGCTCCTCTTCAGGGCTGGGGAAGGAAGCAGCGTGACAAAGAGCTCTGAGTGGCTTGGAACCTTGTACCTGCCACCAACAGGAGTTGGTCCAATAAAAGATACCGTGTCTCTCTCGTACCCTGGGACCTACACAGCTACAACAACACTGCAAACAACTATCAATTAGCAAAGGTAGCTTGGTAGTTTTTCTTACCTTTTCATAACTCACCATCACGGGGAATGAAATGGCAAGTGGCTAGAAGTTAATATATTACACATGTAATAAACCAGCGGAACTCGCTGCCACATGACATCATAGGAAGTCAAGAGCCTAGGAGGGACACAAGCCCTGCAGTTCATGAGCATGAGTCACCCTCGATCTGACAGGGACTAGGAAGGGACTTCTCCGCTGTGAGTAACTCTGTGATTATCCACTCCTGAGCATCTCAATGCATCTGGGGTAGCAGAGAGCTCAGTGAGAATCTCCCCTGCATGGAGGAGCTTTCCTAAGATCGTTCCATCGGGGAAGTGGGGGGACCCTCCTGCAGCATGACCAGTGGCTATGACGCAGGCCCCATCTGCAGGAACTCCTCATTGGTGGCAGGATCCTAGGGCTCCACAGCAGTAGCGCTGGCCGGGTCTTTCCAGCGGCCCTGGGGCCCCTCCCAAGCTAGTCACCAACCTTTGAGCAGAGCACCAGGGGGTCAGGGCAAGGAGAGGTGCCCTTGAGGGGGGATCCAGGGCAGAGGGGTGGTTCTGTGCCCCACTGCAGGACACATGACCTGGCCCCCTTTCTTTTGGCTTATGAAGGGAGAGCTCCTGGAGCTGGGGGGAGGGGAGGGAGGCCGTGCTCCTGAGTGTGTGACTCTGGTCTGACTGTGCGAACTCAACACCTTCTCACCCACAGGTCTGCAGGGGGGCTGCAACAATGTGTATGGGGCGGGCAGAGGAGCTGAAAACCACTGAACCAAACTGTAAACCCTGGTTATAATAGAAACCACTTCAAGCCGAGGTGTGGTCGGGGGGGCGGAAAGAGGGGAGGGTGCAGCAGCACCTCTAGTCCCAGCACCTATGCAGGTCTGCTCCTGAGATGCTCGGAGTCGGAGCTGCTGGTGCCAGCAGCAAACCAGCCCTCGCTGCTTTCCCTTCCCCTCCAGCGTGCAGGAGTCAGCCCAGCATTGGGAGAGGGAGATGGCTCTTGTGCATCCCGACAGGAGTGTGTATGAAATCCCACCTGATTGCCTCTGTGCAAAGCAGCAGAAGGTCCCTATGGGCAGGGCTTGGCCTGCAGCTGCTTTGTCTCCAGGCATATGGCCCAAGCCAGCAGGAGCAGGGCCCTGGGGGTTGGGAAGCAGGAAAAAAAGCACCTTGTTAGCTCTGGCATCGCTGAGGTACGTCTGCAGGCGGTGCTGGGGCTGGGCTCCCGGCTGGAGGAGACGTGCTCCTGCTAGTTCAGCTCGAGCGCTGCAAACAGAGGGCAGACGTGGTAGCATGACAGCAGCACATGGCGGGAGGGACACAAGCGCATCCGGACCCTGAGGGGACGTATCTGGGTGACTAGTCCAAGCTGGTGCCCGTGCTACTGTGGCTATGTCAATGCGCTGGCCAAATGAGAGCTGGCATGTGTAGTGTCTCCCCAAGCCGGGCCTCACGCACCCAGCTCCAAACGTTTATCTAACCCGAGTGGCACAGAATGTGGGGCCCATGCACGCAGCCACCGGGAGTCGCTCCCCAGGGCTGGCTGAGAACCCCAATGTCCAAGCCTGATGAGTTCCCCTTGCACCCTTTGTTTATGGAGCTGGGGTGCTCCTGTGGAGGCGGAGAGGCTGGGGGGGACCCCCCGGAAGGGGCAGGGATGTTAGACTCAGAGGGAGCTGGACAGCCAGTTTCTTCCTCCTTCCACTGCTCCTTTGTAGCCTGCACTCTGGAATTTGAAGTGGTGGGCTGGTGCCTCTGGCTTTGCACTTAAAAAGGAGAAGATCCCCCAGGCTGGAGCTGAGCTCGCATGGGGAGACAGCTGGAGTTTGCTCAACACAAAAGCCAGGGTCTTCCAAAGGAGAAGGGAGTTTGGGAGCCTGACCTGAGACTCCCCAAAGCGGTCTGATTACAGTGAGTGCTGAGAACCCCACCACCACTGAGGATAAGGCCCCTTTCAGCTGTCTCCTGTTGGGCCCCCAAAATCACTAATCTTGATTCTAATCACTCCAGGTGCTGATCCAGCCCCTGGCCCTGTACAGGATGACCCCTGCAGTCAGTGCATGCAGGGAGCCAGCAGGGATCTGAGCAGAAAGTGTCACTGAATTATTTGATGTCATGACCCATCTGGTATCCCTTGGATTCCCAGCCCCAGCTACTGGGCAGTATTAGCACAGTTGAGCTGTGTGTCATAGCCCCTGCACTGCTAACAGCTGATGGATGTTCTTTAGCTGAGGAGGCAGGGGCCTGGGCTCAGGAGGATCTGATTTCTAAGCCCCCTGCCGCCATGGAGCTGTGAGCGGCTGCAGCACAGTCACACCGACTTGCACGTGGATTTGTCGCAAGAGGCAGAACTTGGGGAATAAGATGTTGTCATTAATCCCTATACTCAGTGCCTGTGTCTTCAAAGCAATGGGCAGGCACTGATCCCCCCAGCGCTGCTACACGTTTGTTACCTCCGGCCTCCTTAAGGCTAGTGAAGCTGCAGGGGCATCGTGTTGGAGGGCAAGAGGCAACAGCTCCCCTCTGCGGAGCCACGTGCAGGAGACTCTGCAGCCTCCGAGTATTATGAATAAGCACTTATGTAACGTTGTAGGTGTGCACGGTGCCTTTTGAGCTCACAGCTATGCCAAGAGCTGCTGTTTGCGGGAGGTGCAGTGCTGGGGTCTCTGATCTGATGGGGATGCTCACAGCAGCAGTCCCAGGGCACAGTGAGAGGTGGTGTAAATCCTTACTATCACTTCACTGTGGTGTGAATAGCCACATGCGGTGCAGGGCAGTGGGGAATTGAAGCCAGCAGCCTGCCCTGAGCTCGGCTAAGAACCCTAGCTGTTTGCTTTTCCCAGGCGACTGTGTTCTGTTTGGGTTATTTGGGGAAGGGGCTTTCCGTTATCAGGGATTGATATGCTGGAAGCTGGGAATGGGTGACAGGGGATGGATCACTTGGTGATTGTCTGTTCTGTTCATTCCCTCTGGGGCACCTGGCAGTGGCCACAGTCGGAAGAGAGATACTGGGCTAGATGGACTGTTTGCCTGACCTAGTGTGGCTGTTTTTACATATATTACAGCCCTTATAGAGCACTGTTCATCAGCAGCTCTAGGGCTGCTTTATGAAACAGGTCAGTAGCGTTATCCCCTTTTTACAGATGGGGAAACTGAGGCACGGGGCAGGAAAGTGATCTGTCCAAAGTTGTTGCTTTTTACAGATTCAGAGTAACGGCTACCCCTCTGATACTGTCCAAGGTCAACCATTAAACCAGTGTACAGTCAGGACTAGAGCCCAGGTCTGCTGAACCCCTGACCTACCCGCTAGCAAACACTGCCTCCTGTGCGCAGCTGAGAAACCTCCCAGGTGAAGCTGCAGAGCGTGTGCATTTCAGCAGTGTACCTATTGGGTTTTCTGGGAACTGGGCAGGCAGAAGCCTGCTCAATGCTAAAGGATCCCCCACCCCAGCCTACGGGGAGGATCCACAGGACCACAGAACCCCACTGATTACGGGGGACGACTAATAAAAGAATAGAGACAGGAGTGCGGTCAGAGGGTCGTAAGAAGGGAACCTGACAGGGACACCGAGCAGAGAGCCCTGGCCAGCGCCCACTGCTCCTCGAAGGCATCAAGGTATCTATTGGGTGTCTGGGAAGTGGGAGGGTGGAAGCCCGCCCACTGCTAAAGGATCCTCCCCCAGCCTAAGGGGAGGACCCACAGGACCACAGAACCCACTGATTACGGGGAACAACTAATAAAAGAACAGGGACAGGAGTGCGGTCAAAGGGTCATAAGAAGAGAACCTGATGGGGACACCGAGCAGAGAACCCCGGCCAGCACCCACTGCTCCTCGAAGGCGTCAAGGTATCTATTGGGTGTCTGGGAAGTGGGTGGACCCTTAGGCATCCTGTCTGGGGGTGCGCACCTTGAGGGCAGGCCTTCCCCTCACCCTGGTGCTGGGGCTGACGTTCCTCTCTATCCTCCGCCCCACCCCCCAACAAGACGTCTGCCTTTACTTCATGCTGTGGGGCTGCCTACACGCCTACCAGCGCATGACCGACAAGGCGGAGGATGTGTGCCTCTTCCTGACGCAGCCCGGCGAGATGGTGGGCCAGCTGGCTGTGCTGACCGGGGAGCCCCTCATCTTCACCATCAAGGCCAGCAGTGACTGCACCTTCCTCAAGATCTCCAAGTTGGACTTCTATATGTTGGTGTCCCCCTTCCCCTCCTCATCCTGTGGGCAGGCTCTGCCCACCTCCCACCCCACTTCCATCTAGACTGGTGGCCCTGCCCTGCCCTGGGTCAGACTGGGGCCGTGTCCCATTCCCCACCCCCATAAACTAGCCAGTTGGGCAGATGTCTCTGCTGGAGCATTTTAATTCTGTGTCCCCAATCTGTCGCCCACCCACCTGGCAGCTGCACAGCAATTATCCAAATGGCCTGGCCTGCCCCCTGCCCCAATAGCCAAGCAGCCTGGGGGTCCCAGCCCCTCTCCCATCCTTCCTCCAAGAACCAACACTATAGCCAGGAGTAGGGGAGGAAGGTGCCTTGTTGAGAAAAGCAGGTGGAGCTGGGGTCAGCGAGCTGTGGGGGGCAGAGTCTCTGGAGGGAGGGGGCTGCTTCTAGGACTCCTCAGGGGCCAGCTGGTTGAGGGTTTGGACGTCATCCAGGAAACTCTTGGGGGTCAGGATGTGACTGGAACCTGGGGGGGAGAGAGGTGGTTGGCAGCGGTGGGCACAGTGGGGAAGGCATGAGGCTGGCATCACCATCTCCCCCATCCTTGCAGTTGGACTCTGCTCTAGTGCAGGGGGGGAGGAGACAGCCCCTCCTACCCCCCGTGGCCTGGCACCGCACCCCTCGTACCGCTGTACCCTGCATGGCCAGGCAAGAATCCAGGCGCTGACAGCATCCCTCACCCTTGGGTCTCAGAGGGATGTGTGCAGAGGGTGAGCCATATCCTTATGGGTGTTACTGGGGGTGCCTGACAGGGTCCCCACACATGGTCCCTGGGCAAGGAGAGCCCTGGGGAGCCAGAGGCCAGGAGATCAGGTGGCTAGATACAGGCCATGTGGGGCTGCGGGCAGATGGGGTAAGCATATCTGTTCCCAGGCCCCCCAGTTGTGAGAGGACAGAGGATGGCATGGGTGCCCTGTGAGTGCTGGGCAGGCAGTTCTAGGGTCTTCCCCTCCCAGAGGGTCCCAACTGTCCCTGACCTGGGCATTCCAGCCACCCTCCCCTCAGGACTCGCCCCACTCACCGATCAGCACCTCCCACTTGCCCTCGCTGGCCTGGGTCACTTCATAGGCGCAGCGCATCTCAGACATGGACACCCCACCCAGCACGTAGATGAGGAGGCGCGGGCCCATCGGGTACTCAGCCGCTGGCTTGTTCTTGTGCCAGTGCTCAAAGCGGGCGCTGGGGGGAGAGAGGGGCAGTGTGGATACCAGGGGCTCGCTGAGGGAATGCCAGATGGAAGGGTAGGCACTGGGGGGAGAGAGGGGGACAGGCCCTGCCCGAGGCAATGGGACAGGAGTCCCAAAGCAGGCAAGAGGGAGTAGGGGAAGGTGGCATCTGCCCTGGGCTAGGGGTGCTGTCTACAGCCCAGCCAGTCCTTTCCCTCCACCCTGGGCCCTGGTGTGCTGAGGGACTGCTGGGGGGGACAGGAGACATGCTAAGAGGGGTTCAGGGCTCCAGGCTTTTGGGCACCCCCTCCCTTGTAGAGGGTAGGGTCCTGGCCACGCACTCCCAGACACACAGGCTCCTACACCCTGGGTGGGAGGGGGAAGGGGGGGATGTCAGGGCTCTGCCCCCCTCAGCCCAGCCAGGCTCAGCCTTACCTGACAGCAGCCTGGGAGCTGGTGGAAGGGACCGGGTCTGAGACGAAGGGCCACAGCTCCCTGTCCAGTCTGTCCTCAATGATGTCCTGGGGGGGAGGGCAGGGGGGAGGACAGGTCAGCAGGGGCCAAGCAGCAGGAACCTTGGACCTGGTGGCCAAGCCAGGCCCCATTGGGGGGCAGGGGCTGAATGATTGACAGTCCCTGGGGGAAGCAGCCTGGGGCCCCCTTTCTGGGGTGGCGCATGGGGAGCCAGCAAAGAGCACACTGACTCCTCCAGTGATGCTTCCCCATCTCCCCCCATCCTCCTCAGCTGCTCAGTGCCCTGCTGTGAACTTTCCACCGTTATGGGGAGGGCAGAGACCTCCTACAGCTGGATGCAGGGCCCCTAACTTGGGAGGGGAGGCTTCCCTCAGTGCCCTTTCCCTGCTGCGGGCAGATCCAGGCCCTGCTTCTTGCCCCATGAGGTGTGTCCCAGCCAGGCAGGGGACCCAGGCTATGATCCAGCCGAATGCCACACAATAGGGGCTTTTACATTAATCCGCTGCGTTGACTTAAACTGCAGCAAGGGAGATTTAGGTTGGACATTAGGAAAAAGTTCCTGACTGTCAGGGTAGTTAAACACTGGAATAGATTGCCTAGGGAAGTTGTGGAATCTCCATCGCTGGAGATATTTAAGAGTAGGTTAGATAAATGTCTATCAGGGATGGTCTAGACAGTATTTGGTTCTGCCATGAGGGCAGGGGACTGGACTCGATGACCTCTCGAGGTCCCTTCCAGTCCTAGAGTCTATGAGTCTATGAGACTTGTACAGGGAAGCTTAAGGCCTGACGAGCTGCGGCAGGTGCAGGCGGGGGGCAGTGCCCCTGACTGGATTAGGCAGGGGATTGAGGCTACCACAACTGCCTGCCCCAAAATCCCACAGGACGAACCATCACAGCGCTGGAGCAGGGGCCTCGGAGCCTCCTGCCTGTGATCTACCAGGGACAGGAGCTCGGGCCAGGGGGTTAATCCTTGGCCTGGAGGATCCCCAAGCCAGTAGGCTGAAGGCAACTAAATGTGCTCCCCTCACCCCCTCGAGGAATGCCCCACAGGCAGGGCGATGAGGAGCTCAGGTCCCAGCAAGCATTGGGGGAAGGAGCGACCATGTCAGCTCTCACAAGCTAAGCAGGTTTGGGCCCAGGCAGTGCTTGGATAGGAGACCTCTAAGGAAAAACCACTGGGTGCTGGGGGGTGCTAGTGAGCCAGCAGAGGGTGCTCTGTGACCCCAGTGCGGCACTAGGGGGCTCTGTTCTGCAGGGAGCGGGCAGAGGGCTCAGCAGGGGGCGCTCTCCCCTGGCAGTCAGTGTTGGCCCCAGTGCGGCGCTAGGGGGTGCTGTACTGCAGGGAGGGGGGGCTCTGCAGGGGGCGCTCTCCCCAGTCAGTCAGTGACCAGTACTGTGCTGCAGTCTATGATTTAAGACCCCTAAGGATGGCAGCAGGAGAGGGCTCTCTGATGACCCCTCACATGGCTAGAGCCTTGTGCACATACAAAAACATGGATGTGCATCAACCTGTGAGCCACTAGCCCAGTGGTCTCCAAACTCTTTTGATCGCACACCCCTGCATCAGTAAAAAAATTTTGAGCACGCACCCCCTGCCGCGCTGGCTCCACCATTTTTGCCAAAGCAAAAAAAGAAAAAAAAAAGCCGTGTGGACTCCCGCCCGAAGTGCTCCTCCTGCCGCGCACCCCCAAGGATCCTCTTGCGCTCCCCACTTTGGAGACCACTGCACTAGCCGTCTTTTACCTGTATCCACATCCTCACCAGCAGCAGGAAGCGCTCACAAGGGCTAGCAGGGGTGGGGGGGTCTTTCAGGGAAGAGGCAGCGCGAGGGTGGGGACTGGGGTTAAGGGGCAGCGTGGAGGGGGCAGGGTCTTGAGGAGAAGGGGTAGCATGGGGGCGGGGCTCAAGAAAGGGCAAGGTGGGAGCGGGCTCTTGAGAACGGGCAGCGCGGAGGCGGGGTCTCCAGAACGGGCAGCGTGGAGGGGGTGGGGGCTGGGGGAAGGGGTGTCTCATCAATTGACGTTCCTGGGAGGTCATGAGCGATGGTACACGACAGCAGCAGAGCATATTGCATCACAGTGGGGTGGAGGGGTGAGGCGCTCGTATGGTGACCAGACAGCAAGTATGAAAAATCAGGACAGAGTGTGGGGAGTAATAGGTTCCTATATAAGAAAAAGTCCTGAATATTGTGACTGTCCCTATAAAATCGGGACATCTGGTCACCCTTGGCGCCGGGGCCCCGCCCGCTCCAATCCCAAATCCTGCTGCCCAGGAGCTGGTGGGGACGCTGGTGCAGCTCGACCTGCAGGACAGGAAGCAGTGCAGTGGGGCAAATGGGTGCTGGACAGCCACTGGCTGCTGGCTGGCGGCCCCGAGCGCGCTGCGCCCCCCGGGCTGCATGAACCGGACACCGCGGGCCAGGCACTGCTGGGGAGTAGAGACTGACCTGGTTGTATCTGCAGCCGATCCACTATCTGCAGAAATGGTGTGCGGATATGCAGGGCTCTACACGTGGCTGACCCCAAACCAACCCCTCCCCCTTGGGCCCAGCCTGCCAGGTGTGACCCCCACCCCAAGGCCAGGAAGCAGATGGCCTGGTACCTCCATGACGTCCTTGAGCCTGGGGGTCCAGCGGGAGAGCTGGTAGCTGGACTCCAGCCGCACCTTCCTCTCGGGTTGCAGCTGCTTGCTCTGGGGGAGGAAGGGAGAGGGGGTGAGAGGCAGCAGGGAAGGGGTGTGGGATGGGAGCGGGGGCAGACAGGCAGAGCACGGCCTACTTGAGTCGCTCCAGCCGGGCTGGCAGGGGAGAGGCAGAGAAAAGAACAGAATGGATGACTGAGCGAGAGAGAGAGGAGGGGAGAGAGACTGACGGGAGGACAGAGCCGCTTCCCCCAATTCGCCGTATGGCCACCCCATGCATTGGTCACCAGCTCCAGCTCCCTGGCGATCTGAGGTCCTGACCCCCAGGGTCCTCTGCAGGGGCAGAAGAGGTCACCCCAGATGGGGAGTAACTCAGGGGTCACCCTCATATGAGGAGGGCATCACCCCCACTGTACAGGGACAGAGGCCACCTCTGTGCTGGGAGTAGGTCACTGCTATAGAGGGGCACCCCCAGGTTGGCCTGGGCTCCCTTGTGCAGCACAGATCTGCCCCCTGGCATGGGTACAGCTACCGGCCCCTGGCCCCAGTCCCTTACCCCAAACAGGGAGGTGCCCAGGAGCGCCATGTTGTGGATGATGTTGCTCTGCTGCTGGATGTTGGCATCCTGGATCAGCTTGCGGAAGGTCTCCTTGCTCACACCTGCATGGGGAGAGACAGGTCAGCGCTAGCACCCCTGGGACGCACCCACAGCCAGGCACATTCAGTCCATGGCCGCAGGAGTCCTAATTCCACGATCAAATCGAGATCCTGCTCTTCCCGCCCCTCTCAGAGCTGGGGGTAGAACCCAGGAGTCCTGGCTCCCAGCCCCCCTCTAGCCCACTGGACCCCACTCCCCTCTCAGAGCTGGGGGTAGAACCCAGGAGTCCTGGCTCCCAGCCCCCCTCTAGCCCACTGGACCCCACTCCCCTCTCAGAGCTGGGGGTAGAACCCAGGAGTCCTGGCTCCCAGCCCCCCTCTAGCCCACTGGACCCCACTCCCCTCTCAGAGCTGGGGGTAGAACCCAGGAGTCCTGGCTCCCAGCCCCCCTCTAGCCCACTGGACCCCACTCCCCTCTCAGAACTGGGGGTAGAACCCAGGAGTCCTGGCTCCCAGCACCATCCACTCTAACCCACTGGACCCCACACAGTTAATGATTGAATTCAGGTTCTTGCTGCTCCTGCCTGCACAGGTTCTCTCAGGTGCTGGGGGCAGGGGTCTCTCTAGCTCCCCCCGGCAGTGCAGTGGGAGCCCCCCCTGATCTGGGCTCCCCCTCCTGCGGCCAGCCAGGTGCAGTGTCAGAGCTGAGGCATGGCTCTTTAAGGCTGTGAGGACTTGAGCTGGAAAGAAGGCAACTCCCCACAAACCATTTACTGCTGCTTAGTGCAGATGGGGAGGCCTGACAACTCCACACGCCCCCTGGCCAGGAAACTGGGCAGCCAGAGGAGCCACATGAGGGCACCTGGCCTGGGCCACATGAGGCCACTCCGGGTGTGTGTCTCCATTTCCCCTCCCTGCAGAGAACAGGCCGGGGGGCCGCTCCAGGTGTGTGTCTCCATTTCCCCTCCCTGCAGAGAACGGGCCAGGGGGCCGCTCCAGGTGTGTGTCTCCATTTCCCCTCCCTGCAGAGAACGGGCCAGGGGGCCGCTCCAGGTGTGTGTCTCCATTTCCCCTCCCTGTAGAGAACGGGCCGGGGAGCCGCTCCAGGTATGTCTCTCCATTTCCCCTCCCTGTAGAGAACAGGCCGGGGGGCTGCTCCGGGTGTGTGTCTCCATTTCCCCTCCCTGCAGCGAACGGGCTGGGGGGAGTGTGGAGGGCAGACACTGCTGGGAAGGCAGCAGCAGGCAGCAAAGGCCGCACTGTCCGGTTCACAGGCACGGAGAGGTGGGCAGAGGGGAGACAGGGCCGAAGAGCCAAGCTGGACACAAGCCCTGGGAAGCAGCTGGCCAGGAGGCGCCCTGCATGGCTGGGGGGCCTGCCAGTCTAAGCAGTGCTATTCCCCCTCAGCCCCACAGGCCTGGGCACCGCCTCCAGGGGCGCCCCCTGCAGCAGCAGGCCCCCCAGTGCTGCCCCCTGCCAGCCTGTGGCGTTACCGTTCTTCAAGATGTAGAGCAGGATGATGCGGATCTTGTCATAGGCCTGCACGCTGGGGTCCAGCAGGATGGGTATGATGATCTTCATGGGGTCCTTGATCTTCTCCCCGTCCACGTCCGTCCCCATGGCCAGGTCCTGGGGGACAAAGGGGACAAACACACAAGGCCCAGGTCAGGCCACTCCGCTTCCTCCTGCCCCCGCAGCAGGATGGGAGACGTGACAGCCCCATGACCCACAGCTCGCCTACCCCCTGTGCCCCCTCCCTGGGATCAGCTCCACCTGGGGTGAGCAATGGCCTCCAGGGAGTAACCCGAGTCCCATGTCCCCCTTCTACACCTCTGGTGCTGCATGTGGGGGCTGGCCCTGGCTCCAGTGAGCCTGTAGGTCTGAGACCCCTCTCTCCAGGCTGAGTCCATGAGCCAGACTCTGCCCCCCAGCCAGGCTCTGCCCACAGACCCACCTGCTCCACGCCGCACAGCTTCTCCACCGATCCTTTGAAGTGCCGCATGCAGTGCTCAGCCAGGTTCAGGTGTGTGGAGTACTGCGGGGAGAGACCAGGGCATGGGGGAGTTTACAGCATCACTGGCTGGTCCAGAGCACCTGCACCCCCCAACCCCCAAGGAAGGCCCCTCGGCCAGAGGGGCAGCCCCAACCGACTGTATAAGACTAGTACATAAGGACTGTTTTGCCCAGCACTGATGTGCAGCCACCTCTGGGGTGGAGCGGGGCAGCTGGAGGGGAGGATCAGGAGGAGGGAGCTGCATCCTCCCGAGAGCTGCAGCAGCAAGGCGCGGGCGTTACCCAAGGGCTGCCATTGCTGGGGCTAACATGGCAGCTCTGGGCACTGACGGGCAGGCTGCTGCCCATGGTGCCACACAGCACCTAGGGGGGAAATGGCTCTGCCCGACGGAACAGGTCAGCAGCTCTCAGCAGGCAGTAAAGCGGAGTGCCCCAGAGTGCCCTGCCCCCCAGAGAGTCCCTACTGTCCCTCACCAGCCCCACAGACACCCTGCCCCCCATCACCCCACTGTATGCCCTGCCCCCCGCCCACTAACAGCCCCAGCCCGTTACCTTGTTCAGCTCTTTCAGGTACTGGGGCAAGTTCTTCACCACCTGGGACAGGTCCTCGATGGTGGCCTGGAGGGAGGAGGTGGTGAGATCCCGGCCCCTCCCAATGCATGGAACCCCCTGCAGGGCAGAGGCCTTCCCTGCGCCAGGGTGGGTCACTCAGGCCACACATGGCTGTGGCTTGGGTTAGACCTGCTCTTCCCAGGCCAGCTGGAATGAGATGGGAGCCCCACAACCCAAGCGCCTCCTGAGGTGTAAAGCGGCAGCAGGCCGGGGAGATGCCAGCGTTGGCTCCCTGCAGCTCTCCCTGCGCGACCCCGATCCTGCTGTCTGACCCCGCCCCATGGGCCTCTGCCCTCCCACATAGTCGGGAGTTTCACAGCTCTGGCTGGGGGGCAGGGGGCTCCACATACACTTCTTAGCCCTTTACAGGAAAACTCTGGGAGCAATGGGATACCCCCCCACCGCTCCACCAAAGCCTCCTGGGGCAGCAGAGCAGCCTCCCCTCCCCATCAGTGGCAGTGGGATGGATCCCCCCATCCCAGACTCCCCAATGGCTCCCCCCGCAGCCCCTGCCGCACCTTGTCCGTGGTCAGCTTCTTGCTCTCAGAGAAGGCGTGCAGCAGCTCCGTCACCTTCCTGCAGCAGAGAGAGGGGTCACACTGGAGCCAGGCACTGCTTTCAAGATAGGGGCACCCTGTCCTATGCCCTCACCCCATGGGCACCAGGGTTTTCTGCCTCGAGAGCCTCAGATGGGGCCGGGGGAGTGTGGGAAGCTCTTCCCAAGTTACCCCAAGGCAGAGAGTTCAGTGCACCTCTGGGGGCTCCTGGTGCCTTGCTGGGTGGGTCTGGGAGCAGAAGCAGACCCAGCAGGAGGTCAGTAAAGGAATCGCTCAAGGGGGCTGTGAGGTGCATGGGGAGATCCTGGGATCGGGGGAAGACAGTGTCCAGCAGGATCCCCAAGAGGAGATGCAGACAGTGGCTCTGGAAGGGAGCACTCGGGGTCCTTTGGGAGAGGGGCTGGGTCCAGGAGGTCTCAGCACTCAAAAAGGAGCAGGCCCCAGCGCTGGGTGGGAGGGGGAGGGGGAGTCCTGGCAATGAGCAGAAGAAGGGTGTATTGCGGGGGAGGGTGTCCCTGCACTGGGTGGGAGAGGAGTGTATCCAATGGGGGGTGGGGTTCCAACACTGGGTGGGAAGGGGAGGGGAGGGGTGTGTCCAAGGGGGCCCCAGGGTGGGGAGGGGTGTGTCTGAAGGGGCAGATGGGGGAAGTCCCGGCACTGGAAAATCGGGGGAGGGGTGTGTCAAGGGGGTGGGCTGTCCTGGCACTGGGTGGGAGAGGTGTGTCCGAGGGGAGAGGCCCTGGCAGTGGGTGGGGAGGGGAGGGGTGTGCTGAAGCAGGGGGGTGAGTAGCAGGTCCCAGCACTAGGCATTGGGTGGGGCACGGAAGTGGTGTGTCCGGGGGGGTCCCGGCCCTGGGTGGGGCACAGAGGGGCATGTCCGGGGGATGGAGGGAGGCACAGAGGGGCGTGTCAGGGGCGAGGCTGAGCACGCTCACATGGAGACGTCAGCGATGTGCATGTGGCGTAGCTGCACCCAGAGTTCGTCGTCTTCATCCAGCAGCGCCTCCTTCTCCTGCGAGTCGCTGGTCCCTGTCGTCTCATACCTGCAGGGGAGGGGAGACGGGGTCAGGCTGCAGCACCCCTCCCCCGAGCATGGGGGCTGCGGAGCGGTGCAGGTGCCTGGGTCACATCCCCCCCAGCCCGCCTGAGGAGGAGTGCGGGGAGCCCCCTGCTGGCAGCCAGGCCCTACTTGTAGGTGTCGTTCTCGATGCTGAGCAGGTCGTAGGCCATGGCCTGGTAGGTGAGCTCGTGCAGCAGTGGGGACACCAGGTCGAAGCTCCGGTCCACGATCAGCAGCTGACAGCGGGCTTTGTCGGGGCCCTGGAGCAAAGGAGAGAGAGACCCGTCACCCCCTGCTCCGGCGGAGGGGTCCGGCCTGGCTCACACGGCACAATCCAATGGGCCCTGGTGGCCTGAACCTTTACCACTCGCACTCTCTGTGGCCCAGCCCCCAACCCCAGGGAGAAGCCAAGAGACACCTCCCAAGCTAGCTGGGATGTGCCTTGGGGTCCCGCCCTGACTGGCAGGGAGAGTTCCCCACCTAGGTGTGCTGAAAAGCCCCCTGCAGGGACAGGCCACCTGCCTCTCATGCAAATAGCAATGCCCCCTCCCCCAAGCACGATCTAGATCGTGCCTCTCCACCAACGGGAGCATGCCCCTTACAAGGCAGCCCCCCACCCCGACTACACCCTGCCCCATATGCTGCGTGGGGGCAGGGGGAACTACACCAGAAGGCCCTGGCTAGTCTATTGTTAATCAACGCCAGGCCCAGAGACTCTTTGATACAAGGTCCCAGATGGGGACAATGGGACGTTATCCCGATGCCCCACCTTGCATCTAAGCTGGGACCCCATGTGAGGCTCTAGCTCCCCACTCCCAGCCTGGCTGGCCTCCCAACATCCAGTTGGACAGAGACCACTCAAATGGTCAACATCACAGACCCACATCATGGGTGGGCTGGTCCAGCCCCTGCTCCCTGCCTGATCAGCATGCACAGCAGGTGGCGCTAGGAGACCAGCCCTGCACTGTCACCCCATTGCAGAGGGGGATGAAGGCCCAGAGAGACTGGGTGACACACCCAAGGTCACACAGGGAGTCTGTTGCAGAGCAGGGACATGAACCCAGAGCTGGCGCCATCATTGCTCTCCAGACCTACCCAGCCTGGGTGGGTTGCTATGCCCAGCGTGCCCCCCCACCCGCCTCACCTCCCAGACTCAGCTCACACCTTTGCCAGTTCAACTCTGCTGGAGGGATCCCTGATTACAGATGGGGGCTGGCATAACTACTGGGTCACCCCACCTTGCCCAGAGCAGAGGGGTGGTTAGTGCACTGCCTGTGCCAGCTACCCCTCAGGGCTGGCAGCTGAGAAACATCAAGGCAAGAGGGACTAGTGCAGGCAAGGCCCCAGGGCGCCATGACCGCGGGCTGGGTGGCTTTGGAGACCTGACTGCTAGAGGCCATGCTACAAGAGACCCTGGGGTTCTGCGCCAGCTGGCAAGGCGGGGGCACACTGGACTGGCCAGCCGGGATTGTGCTGCATGGAGGAGGAGCTTGAGTCAGCGCTCCTGGCTCTGTGATATTCTATTGAAGGGGGCTGGGCAGTCAGGACTCCTGGCTCCTATTTCTGCCTCTGCCACCTACTCCTGGCACGCTGCTCCATGCCTCAGTTTCCCCCGGGCAACATGAGGATAGTGCTTAAACCTGTGACAGGGAGGCTTGGCAAGAGCCTCAGGAATATCCCTGGGGGGACTCACAGGAGTAAGAGCAGCAGGGTTGCACAGAGCAGGACTTTGACCACCTCAGCACTGCTCTCAGCTCCTGAGAATAGCACAGATCAGACAAGGGCTGCAGGCTGGAGCCAGCTCTGCTGCAGCAAGTAGCTCCGGTGGTTAACAAGCAGGCTGTCAATCCCTTCCCTGTGTAGATGGTTTGGGCAGCCAGGTGTGCACGAAGCTGTTGCTTGCTTCTCAGCCCTCCCGGGCTTCCCACGTGAACAGCTGATTTGTGGGAAGCAGGGGGGTGGGGGAGAAGAGAGGCGGAGCACAGGTGAGCTGGGGCTGGGGTGGGGAGCTGGAGCACCCACGAGGTCGGTGCCACATTTGGGTAATGTGCTGAGGGAGAGTGGCTGCTCCCCCCACGCTACGCTCTTGGATCACTTATACTTACCGGTTGTTAAATTTAGAAGCCCTTTTAGAACCGGTTTTCCCACACAGGACAACCGGTTCTAAAAGGGCCTCTAAATTTAACAACTGGTTCCCGCGAACCGGCTCCAGCTCACCACTGTGTCTACATGTAAACCGCTGCAGCTGCGCCGCTTCAGTGACGCCGCCTTTCTCACGCCCCCGAGCGACGCAGTTACACCGACCCAATTGCCTCGTGTAGACCAGGCCTCGGTCTGACCTTGGTCAGTTCTCAGGCGAGAGCTCCCAGCTTCCCTCACTTATCCCCCAGCTCAAACCTTCCCAACTCTGTGTTCTCGAGCTGGGGGCCCTGCTCCGATTCCCTGCTGGGAGTGTCCAGCCAGGAGCAGCTGGAGCCAGCACGGTCTTTCTGGCTCCCAGGCTGATCTGGGTTGGATTCTCTTCATTTCACCAAGACAGGGAGGTGACACCCCTACACACATCATGATTCTTACCTTCCCTGAGAGTCCTTCCCTCCCATGCCCCGCCAGAAAAGCCATGCAACATATAGGGGAAACTGAGGCACGCATCGGCTTCATAAAAGATATTACAAACATTCCCAGTTGGTCACAGGTGCACAGTCTCCCAGCAGCTTGGCAAAGGCTGGAAGCAAGAGCAGAAGCAACAGGAGGGAGAGATCTGGGCAGGCCTTGGATTTTACATCACTTTGCTTCTCCTAGGGGGACAGGAGCCTCTGGGTTTCCTGTGCAAGAATCCAGGGCAGGGTGGGTTTGCAGCTCCCCTCTGCTGGGGGTGGGATGGGAATGGCAGAAGCTGGGGGGAGCCCACAAGCCAGGGCTGACTTGTGGCTAAGGCTTAGGAGAGCTGGGTTCTAGTCCTGCTCTGGCAGACTCCCTGCATGCCTCAGTTTCCCATCTGTAACACAGGCCATCCTGCCTCCCCTGGGAGGCTGAATTCATTAGTGAGGTTCTGATTCCATGGGGATGGGTGTAGGAGCATACACACAGACAGGAGTGTCCAAGTGTGGAAGAGGCTCCGTGTGCAAAGCTTAATTCTGTGATCAAACTGCCTTGTTTATAAACAGAGACATGCTGGGCACACACTTCCCCAGGCGGTGCCTCAGTTTCCCCATCTGTACAGAGGGGACGAAGACACTGGCTTTTGTAGAGCACTTTGAGATCTGCCCACAGCCAGTGTTAGAGAAGGGCTAGGGCCATTAGTCCCCACACAGGGAATGCTATTGTTCTGCCAACCCCTCAGGATCTCCAAGGGAGTCTAGACCCCGCCAGGATCTCCAGGCAGGTTCAAAATTACTTCTCATGTGCTCCCCCCTCAGCTTTGTCCCATGGCCGGCACAGCTCACTCACCTCTCCCATGCTGGGCTCGTGTGCCTTGAGTTTGGCCAGCACAGCGTGAGCCACGTGGAAGTTATCTTCACCGTCCCTGCAACAAAGACAAACCCTGTGGGTCAGAAACCTCTCCTCCCGCAGAGGCACACGCACTTCCTGTAGGAGATGACCAGGTACCCTTCTCCCTCTGGGCACACTCACTTCCTATAGGGGATAGCTGGGTACCCCTTCCCCCGGGCACACTAACTTCCTGAAGCAGATGGCTGGGTACCCCTTGTCACAGTGTGGGGGAAACAAGGCCCTGCACCCCCGACTTCCTGCGACTCACCATGACTCTCAGCCAGCCAGTAAAACAGAAGGTTTGTTTAGATGACAGGAACACAGTCCAAGACAGGTCTTTCAGATACAGACAACAGGACCCCCTCAGTCAGGTCCATCTTGGGGGCGCCAGGGAGGCCAGGGCCCCAACTTGGCTCCCCTCCATTTTCTCAGCCAGCTCCAAATTGAAACTCCCTCCAGCCGTCTCACCCAGGCAGCCCCTCCCCCAGCCCCCCGCCACCTCGTCTCCTCCTCCAGCCTTTGTCCATTTCCTGGCAAAGGTGTCACCTGGCTCCAACTCCCCTCCTGGTTCTCATGTTACATGTGCAGGTATCTGGCCTCTAGGAAAGTCTCCCATCCCCAGTGCAGACAGTCCCAGCAAAACTCCCCTGCAACCTTCCCAGGTCAATACTCCCCTCTCCCTGCTGGGTCACAGGCACCCACGCAGTATTCAAAGAAAACATTAAGAACATTCCCACTTCGTCACACCCCTTCCCCTGGCACACTCACTTCCGGTAGCGGATGGCTGGATACTCCTCCAGGGTTTCACACAACGTGGCAATCTGCTCTGCCATCATCTCCAGCTCCTTGTTCTTTTCCCAGAAGCGGTAGGGGCTGAACCAGTTGTAGAAGGTCTGTGGCCTGTCTAGGGAGTACACCTGGGGGGCGAGGGGAGCAGAGATCAGTCCCTGGTGCCAACTGCTGACAACCAGGCCAGCTGTGCTCCATACCGCGCCGCTAAGATGCGCTGTTGGACCAGACCAGCCTGGCGGAGCCATAGCGAGCCCCTAGTGAGGGAGATCCCTTTGCCAGAGCCACTCCTGTTGTGGTAGAGGGACAGCAGCCCAGAGATTCATGCACCAGCCTGGCATGAAGACTCCCCGATTTCAGGTCGTTACTGGGCTGCAGACTCCCAGGTGCCCTCAGGGGTGTGTCTCTGCCCTGGAGAAGTCAATGTTGGGGGAGGGGGCTTGGCCACGCTTCTAGTCTGGTGAAAGCCCCAGTGTAGCCACAGGCAAACCCAGCATCAACGCGCGCCTGCTGCTGTCGCTTATTTCACTGGCCGAACAGAACGAGCCATTGGGGCAAACATGCTTGGACACCAATAAAACAGTAGCGACCCATGAAGGGTTTGCTGTTGGAACAGGACAGGTGAACCAGCAAATCTTCCTGACGGACACTCAGCTTATACCAGCCAAAGCTTCTCTTGGCACAGCTGGCACTGGCACCCCAGATGAAATAAGCTACAGTGGCGAAAGGACTGCTTTGCCAGCATATCGGCATTTACCCAGGGGCTCTGCCACCAGAGCTGCATCAGTTACAGGGGGGATTTTCTCTCTCACGCCCCCGTAACAAACCCATATCAACAAAGGTTTTGTGTGTAGACCAGGCTCATGTTGCTCTGTGCCTCAGTTTCCCCATCCATGCATTTGGGATTGACAATGCAGCCCTTCCCCTCAGGGGCATGAGGGGGAAAATCCACTGACGACACAAGGAGGGGATGGGGCAGTTGGGCAAAGGGCAGGTGTGTGGAGTATTGGGCTGTCTTGCAGGCCTGGTATAAACCATCGATAAAAGCAGGTGAAGCCAGGGAGGCAGGGTCCTACTCCCCCATACATCTAAGTCAAAGATTCCACATCTCACAGAGTGTGAGCAGATGACTAGTCCCTGGCAATAAACCCAGGGTCCTAGAAGGAAAGGTTTCCCCTCACACCCCCCGAGCCATGCTGAACACTATGGGTGGGGTATCATAAGTCACCATCTCCGCCCCGCAGTCCGGCTCCTTCAAAGCCGGACCACCCCTCACCTGGCTCTCATAGGGCAGGAAGGCCAGGTTGATCTCCTTGAGGGTTTTGATGGCCTTGGAGATCCGTGACTTCCTCAGCTCCTTGAACAGAGGTTCAGGACAGGCTGCAAGGCAAAGGCAGTGGGTGGGGGTGACAGGTACAGGGCTCAGGACACCCAGCACAGTGCCAGCCCCCCCAGACAGGGCCAGGATGGGCACAGCAGGGCCATAGTGCTGCACACCTGTGGGAAACCTGGGCAAGCCAGCGGGGCCACACAGGAGTCAACGATGAGTCCAGCCCCCCATGAACCAGAGTCACGCCGGGTTCTCGCCTTCTGCAGCATCAGCAACAAGGAGGGGGGGGGGCACAATCTCTCCTATGCAGCCCCTCTCACACTCCGCCCTCAGCCCCTGCACAAGGAGAAATGACCGGATTGTACAACTCCGGATGATGCACAAGGAGCAACGGGGACTTGGGATCCCCCTGCCGCTGTAATGGAGAGAAGCAGATGTGACCCTGACACACTGCTTGTTCTGGTGGTGTCCCATGCCCCCACCCCAGTTGGGACTGATGGAGCAATGCATGCTGGGAAAGATAGCCAGAGGCCGCATTTCTGGGCGCACGCTGTGAGCCGTGTTGGCTGGAGGCAGGCCCGTGAGGGAAAAGGGGGGGAAGAGATAGGTGGGGTCGTTCGGTCTGGCCTGCTGGGGCACTGGCCTGCTGGCAGAGAGAGACCCCCCCACCCCCAGTGTGTCACTGGCCAGACTCCAAGCTGGGGGATCTGCTGCCCCCCGATACTCACGGCCGATGAAGAAGATGTGAGCTGCCTTGTAGTTGGTGGGGGAGCCCTGGAAGTCACTGATAAGAGCCTGCACTGACTGCAAAGGGGGGAAGGGAGTTGTCAGCACCAGCCGAGACCCCTCCCTGCTGCCTGAAGGGCCCAGCCCATGCCCAGCCCCTGGGGACTCAGGGCCCAGCATGATGCAGTCAGGAGCTGGGCTGGTTTTCACCCCCGTCTCTGGGCTCCCTCTCCACCTGGAGCAAGGGCATGTGCCCATGTGCCCAGGACAGTCTCGGGGCCCTGCCACGTCTCTTGCTGGTACACAAGTGTCCGTGCTCGGCCACAGACGGGACCTGGCATTGGCCTTGCTGCTGAACTAAGTGAGCTCTGAGCAGTGCCCAGGGAACAGCCGGCCGAACAGCAATCCCAGGCAGCCGCCATCAGGGCCCGCTCCCTCCCTGGGCACCACACTGGGCACCTGCAGCTTTGCCACACCCGCTAGCCAGGCAGGATGTTCGGAAGCTCTTCGGACTCCATGACCGGCCATTGTGACAGGTGAGAACCTGGCTGCCCAGTTGTCACGTTATTGACTTGAACAGGGACCATACAGAACATGGTTGCAACCAAGGTCCTGTAGTGGAACCAAATCTTGTATAAATGGGGTCAAATAGGGTGTCTAAGACAAGGTTGCGGTTTGCTGGTTATGGTTATGCTAGATGTGTATGTGTATCATTTTTGTAGTTGAAGTTATGAATATTGGCTCTAGACTGTGTGTATTTCAAACTTCTGCTATGCTTCTGGGTGACACCTCACACAAGTTGGTGTTAGCTCTGCCTGCCCTGCTTGATGGCTCACTAAGGATCATCAGCTACACAACTGACCTATTGAGAGAAGGCAGATATGCTCTGAGACTCAGCAAAGTATGCAGAGACTTGCCCATGTGACTCCAGACTCCATTTTGCTGTTAATTTTCCACAGTAAGAACAAAGAGGTGTTCTTACACCTGGAAAAGCCTATAAAAGGCTGATGCCTCATCTCCATCTTGTCTTCAGTCCTGCTTCATAGGGACTTTGGTACAAGGAAGCTCTATACAAAGGACAGAATGACCCATCCCAGTTGTGGATGTACTGTACTATAGAGACTTGATTTGAACCTGCAGTTTATTCTATCACTGCTACAAGCCTGAACTAAGACCTTTGCCATTACTGTATGTAATTGATTCCATTTAACCAATTCTAGCTCTCATCTCTATCTTTTTCCTTTTACGAAAAAACCTTTAGATTATAGATTCTAGAGGACTGGCAACAGCAGGATTTGTGGGTAAGATCTGATTTATATATTGACCTGGGTCTGGGGCTTGGTCCTTAGGGATCAGGAGAACCCTTTTTCTTTTATTAGGGCATTGGTTTTCAGAACCATTTGTCCCCATAAAGAGTGGCTCTTGTGGTGACACTGGGAGACTGGAGTGTCTAAGGGAATTCCATGTGTAACTTGTGGTTAGCCAGTGGGGTAAGACCAAAGTCCTCTGTCTGACTGATTTGGTTTGCCTTAGAGGTGGAAAACCCCCAGCCTTGGGCTGTAACTGCCCTGTTTTAAGCAATTTGTCCTGAATTGGCACTCTCAGTTGGGTCCCGCCAGAACCAGCATCGTTACACCGGTCCCGAGCCCCAGGCCCCAGCTCGCAGTCCTCTACTACAGCGCTCCGTCCGCGGGCAGCACCTGTGGGTTCTGGGCTTCACCATGCTCCACCAGTGCCCCCTGCCCCTGATCCCCCTCCACTCGCCTCCCTGCAGCAGACGTAGGAGCCTCCTCCACCATAGCCCCTGCTACATGAGCCTCTGCCTCAGCGATTCTCCTTTGCTTTGAGACTCAGCTGAGGTTAGGGTGACCAGATGTCCCGATTTTATAGGAACAGTTCTAATATTTGGGTTTTTTTCTTCTATAGGATCCTATTACCACTCCAACACCTGTCCCGATTTTTCACACCTACTAGCTAGTCAGCTTAGCTGAGGTTGCCTCTCTCCACCTGCTGCATCATCCCATCCAACCCCCATGGGACTGCACTGCGGAGAGGTCTGTGGGAAAATCTGTGCTTCACATGGCAAAGAACATGAAGCCCAGCTCCGGGAAAGCAGCCTCTTGGGCAGCCCTTACTGCCCCATTCCCATCCTGACGTCGTGCTGCGCATCCCCCCGGACAGCGCCACCTCCAGGTAACACGAGGAGCTGCCCCGGGGTCTCCCCTGCTCCCCATCCACCTGCCCCAGGCCCGAGCTCCTACCTTCTCCACAGGGTTGAGCAGGTAGATGGCCTCCAGGCTGGGGATTGGCTCCCGGCACTTATCAATATTTTCCACAACTAGGAGAGAGCAGACATTGGGCGCAGGTCAGTGTGTCCTAGCCACCCGCCCCAGCTGCTCTCCACTGGGATGGGGGGAGGGAAAGCCAAGGGGAATAGGGATGTTCGCTGGCAGCAGGCTGGGGGGTTTTGGAGGCTACAGTGCAGCAGCTGCTTTGGTGTGGGGCCGAGGGCTGCGATGCTGCCACAGTACAGAGCAGGGAGGGAACATCCCTCCGTACTGTGCTGGAGGCACCCCACTAGAGTCCTGGCTCAGCTCTGTGCCCCTCAACCCCAGGGCTCCTCCACCCTGGAGCAGGGAGCCAGCATTCCCCCTCCCCAGCCAGGACCCTGCCCACAGCGTGGGGGAGGAGCAACGAGGAGTTAAAGGGAGTCTGAGAAAAGCGCTGAAGAGGTTCCAGGGGCTGAATGCACCAGGCTAAGGGAACTGGACCTGGCTGGGAAGATACCAATAGCAAGGAGGGCATCTGCGGGGCTGCAAAGGGGGGAAACTAGATGCAAACGCAAATGTAGACAAGTCAATTCCCTGACTGTGAGGTGTGTCCAAGGAAGAGGGGAGCCCTGGCGGGGGAAGCAGATGGGAGGGAGAGCCCACTCACGTGCGATGCCTTCGTCCACGATGTCGGACATCTTGCAGCACGACGAGAGGATGCGCGTGCTCGAGTGGTCCATGATCAGCACCTGGGGTAGTGAGAGGGGGAGCGTGCCACTTCGGATGAGCTAGTCACTGCCCACCGTGGCACTGCCCATCATCCGTGGCACAGCCAAGGGAGCAGAGCGACTACTAACAGCAGAGCCGACGGCTCCCGGCCCAGCCCTTCCACAGCAGAGCAGCAGGGCCATTACCAAGCCTGCACTTGGCTGAGCTGACCGTGCTAAGGACTGCGTGAGGAGTGACAAGGAGAGCAGCTCCGAGCAGAGTGGCTGGTATGAGATGTAGGAGACGGAGACAAATCTGGGACACCCGGCCATTCGGAATGGTTCCATCTTCCTAGACTGGAGGAGATCAGCCTCTTCCCCCAGGTGACAGGGTGAGTGCAAGAGGCAAGGACAGAACCCAGGCGTCTTAGCTCCCAGTGCCCTGCTCTGATCCACCACATACCCGCTCCCCAGCCCTCGGACAGAACCAGGAGCAGGGCACAGAGAAATTGAACAAGGGGAATCTCTGTGTTTCCCTAGGAAAGCCCTGTAGGCCATCGGCCCAACATCTCCACCGCCTTCCTGCCGTGCCAAATGAACCCATTGCTCTGTGCAGCCCAGCATCCCGCTGCACCAGATCCAGCCACTGGGAAAGCTAGTCCCCTGTGCTCCCTCTGCCGCACCGGCCTAGCCCACTGCTCCACACACCCCAGCCCACTCCATGTCGGGGGCTCAATAACCTGCCTGCCCAATGGTGCATACTGCCCCCATGCTTGGCGCTCTCCTGTTCCTCCTCCCACCCAGGCTGGCTCACTGGGCCCAGTGGTCTGATCCGGTGTGTGTGGGGGGAGATATGGGGCTGGCTGGACAAGCTGGGTCTGATCCAGCGCAGCGGGAAGGCAGACATACCCAAGCCTAGCTGGGGATGGATGATGGGCTAGACAGAGCAGGGATCTGATCCAGCCTGGAAAACCTCAGGTTCCTAATGAATTCCAAGAGGCTGGAGGGGGAGGAGCACAATATATGGATACAGCATATCCCCAGGGGGACACCAGGGCAGCAGGCCCGGCCCGCTTACCTTCAATTCTCCTTCCTTCTTTACGCTGCGAAAGACAACGCTGAGGATCTCTGTGAGGGAAAGAGACGGGGATTAGTGGTGGGGCTCGGACAGGATGGCTGTGCCCTGATCCAGGACCCACTGGCTGGTGGAAAGACCCCTCAGGGAAGTGGCTCAGAGGCTGCTTTCAGGCCAGCTAGCGATGTGCTCCTAGCAGAGCCCCCAGTCAGCGACCGTGGTGGGGTGGCAGGCTAGAGGGGCCATGGCTCTGATCACCTTTCCTTTCTGCCAGGCGAGATACGAGTGCAGCTGAACTAAGGATCTGTCCCTGTGCAGCAAGAGACAGGGCCGGCTCTAGGTTTTTTGCCGCCACAAGCAAAAAATATTTGGCTGCCCCCCCAGAGCCCTGAGCTCACCCCCGCCCACAAGTGCCCCCACACCTGCACTCCCTGCCACCCCAGCACTTGGCTCTCTCTTCCACTCACCCACCCACACCCCCTGTCACGCTAGCACTGGGCTTCCCCACAAATGTGGGATCCGCTACCATCACACGGCAGCAGAGCCCTGGCCCAGCTGTTTGACTCTGTCTCCATGCAGGTGGAGCTTCTGGACGGCATGGAGTGGGAGTACTTCGAGGTGGCGGTGCGGCTGCAGGGTGGCGCAGTGAACACGACCCCCTCCCTGGGCTTCGCGGCGCTGCTAGTGGCCAAGGTGAATCAGTTCGTGCTCACCGCCCTCACCCCCGACATGCTGGTGGCCGAGGACCTGGAGAGCACCCCAGACCTGCTGCTCTTCAGCCTCATGGTGCCCTGGCCCAGCCCTAGCCTTTTAAACCCCAGGTCTGTGGTCTGGATTTAGCCACAGGCCCCGTTCACTGAAGCCTGGGCTGGAGATTCAGCAGTGGCCTGGGCTTCTGCAGTAATGCAGCCCTCACAGCAGGTCAGGGTGTTGCAAGAAGACAAGGACTAACACATCCGTGGCCCCACAAAGTCCCGGGACCTCCTGGTCAACCTCCTCCTCGCCCTGGCTAAAAAGGCCATCTACACGACCAGGGAGTGGAGGTTGGCCGATGGAGACTCCGGTGACTGTGGGGCTTGTTTCCGCTCCATGGTCCGTTCACGAATCTGGGTGGAGTTCCTTTGGGCAGTGTCCGCTGGCTCCCTTGACACCTTCGAGGATCAGTGGGCGCTGTCCGGGGTTCTCTGTTTGGTGTCCCTGTTAGGTTCCCTTCTTATGACCCTTGACCTCACTCCTGTCCCTGTTCTTTTATTAGTTGTCCCCCATAATCACTGGGTTCTGTGGTCCTAGGGGTCCTCCCTTTAGGCTGGGGGAGGATCCTTTAGCAGTGGGTGGGCTTTGGCCGCCCACTTCCTGGAAACCCAATAGATACACTGAGACTCCACATTTACAGCCTGCTGGACAGTGGCAACCAGACTACAAATCAGTCTCTCTTCCTTGCTCTGCTTTTACTCCAATAGACAATGTATGATGGACTGCAGGACATTATTAAATGTTGTTATTCATAGTGTCTTAATGTATACTATACATAAAAGCAAAGCAGATAACTTATTCAAAAAAACCCCCAAACAACTAACACCTCAAAGTCCAGCATGCACAAGGCAGCAGAGGCCATGCTGATCGAGTGTCAGGCTTTAACTTGTTCTCTCCTACATTACAGCTATAGCCTAGGCCAGCTCTGCGATGGGGCCGGGCAGAAGTGTACTGCTTCACTATGGTACAAAGTGGCTATGACGTCATTTTTCTCCTCGCACGCAGCCGTTACCCGTTCTGACAGGCTGTTTATAACACTAAGATTACTAGTTTTCAGAGGTGGTCGTTGGGGAGAGGTAGGGACGCAAGATGGATATTTCGCCTAGGGCACAAAATATCCTTCCACTGGCCCTGGTGGGAGTCAACCCATGGAAAGAGACGTCCCCCCAAGGTGCAGCTCCTGTGAGAGGTGGCAGCCGTTGGGGGTGGGGCAGACACCCTCCTTCCCCTTCTGCTGTGTGACAAGCAGGTGATGGGGGGAGCTCTCTGCTCCGACTGACTCCTAATCCTCCCCAACTGGGCCCTGCCCCCCCAGACCCACACCCAACTGGACCCTGCCCCCGACCGGACTCATAGCCCCCGGCTCCGCACTTACTCTCACGCACCACCGCCTTCAACCCGGATGGGGCCATCTTTGCCTCCTGTCACGTTCGCTCCAGCCCTGTGGGGGGAAGTGGGATTCAGCTATGCGTGGGGCAGGGCTGGACTTCTGGGTTCTGCTCCTGCCCTTGTGCGCGCCCTGGCCTCTCCCTGCCGTGCTCTGGGGAGTGTCTGTGACCCCTCACAGACGGATGGGCCCAGCCCCCCTAGTGTCACTGAGGGATGGGCCCAGCCCCCCCAGTGACTGATTTCAGTATGAAGCAACTGGGGTGCTGGTGGGTCGATGTCTGCAAGGCTGATGATGGCCGAACTCTGCAGCCCCCGACTTCTGGCGCTGCGGGGGCCGGGCCTGGGCACCCATGGCAGGTGCCTGGCGACAGGTCCATGCAGGTCCCCACTGAACCCCCACCTGGTCACGTGGGGCGCGGGGGCCTCGGGCAGGGTTAAAGAGAGAACTGAGTTGGGGTAGTGCGGCCTCAGCCCACTCCGGTCAGGGCCCCCCCCGGCAGCTGCAAGTCCCCCTTCCAACCAGTGCCCCCCTCAGCTGTGTCCCCCCACCTCCACCTCCACCCAGCCCCTCCCCCAGCCAGGCTCCTCGCCCCCCCCCCAGCTCCCCCCAGCCAGGCTCCTCGCCCCCCCTCCCCCCAGCCCCTCCCCCAGCCAGGCTCCTCGCCCCCCCCCCAGCCAGGCCCCGGCTGTACCAGGAAGAGCAGCGGGTTCGCTGGGATCTCTCCGTCCCTCGCTCCTCACTGCCACCAGACGGTGCTGGGCAGGCCGGAGCCAGGCACAGTCACTGGGACGGACTGCGCCACTCGCAGGGAGCTCAGTCCCCTCCTGCCTTTAGTGGCGGGAGAATATGGTACAGTCCCAGCAAGGGTGGGAAACAGCCTGAGGTAACTTTGTCCTTGGAGCGGCCAATGGAGGGAAAAAACTGGTTGGATCCAGTAAACAACAAGATGGTGTCACAAGATGGCAGCTCAGACTCCATCTTGGATTGCTGCTCTAGCTTTACAAACTACACATTGAATCTAATAGACACATGTTTTAACAGACTGTAATCCTATAACAAAACACCCCCAGCAGTATAAACCAGTCACTGTCTGTAGGAAATGTCAGTTTGTACTGACTTCGCTAACGCTTCTTCTGTAGCCTGTGGATGTTCCCCTGGAAGACCTCTGCACGCCCCCAGGGCACACGTAACCCTGGCTGAGAACCGTCTGTGAAATGGTTCCTTCTGCCTTGTCCGCCTGTGACATGTGGAGCGCAGAGACCTGCCCCAGCCCTTCCCTTCCAGCTGGGTGGTGCGGTAATTAATGGCCATAGAGCCTGGGCTCCAGGATCCTGGAGCAAAGCCTCCTGGAGAAGGAATTTGTTCCCCAGGCTTGACTGGCTCCCTGCCCCATCCCACCTTCCATCAATCAGAGCAAATCCCTCATGGCAGAGCTGTTGTCTGGTTACCCGCAGTGCAGACCCAAGCTATTGTGCCCTGGCTGCTGTTCAGCTCCGGTTAACAGCATGTTCTGTTTCTGTAAACTCCCCCAGAGCTTTCAAATGGAAGTGAGAGTCTTCTTCACACCCTGCTCTAAACTGTGAGTAGTGTCGCTCTTTGGCTGCTCAGCAGCTGCTGCTTTCCTACCCCAGAGGTGGCATCATTTCAGGCTGGGTGAGTGATCCCTGTGTAGTGTTGCTGAGTGCTGTGACACATCAGCTGTGCTCCAGCCAGAGATGTCTGCATTTCAGTGCCAGGTGAGTGATCCCTGTATAGTGTCGCTGTGTTACTACACTGCTGCTGCGCTCCACCCCAGAGGTATCTGCATTTCAGTGCTGGGCAGGCAATCCCTGTGCAGTGTTGCTGTGTGTTGTTATGCAGCTACTGCCCTTCACCCCAGAAGTGGCTGCAATTCAGTACAGAGTGAATGTAAGTCCATGTCTCATTTTGCCTGGGAGTGATTGTTATAGAGCCCCTGCAACCCCTCACCTGCACCTCAGCTTGTAGGAGGGGTTATAGAGCCTCCCAAACCCTCACCTCCAGCCTGGGGGGTTTAAAAAGCACCCCCAACCCCTCACCTGCACCCCAGCTTGTAGGAGGGCTTATTGAGCCCCCCGAAGGCCAGAGAGTTACAGCCCTTGCCCTCAGCCCGGTGGTTCTTTAGGTAGAAGCCCCAGAGCTTGGGCTCCGCCATCACTCCCCAGGGTCAAGTCGCTAGCGGGGTCTCTCTCCCCCTTCCTGAGAGCCCCATGCAGCCCCACAGTGAGCAGGCTCAGCCTCCGACTCACCACGCAGCTGCCTCCCATTGGGGCCTTGGCCGGCCCCCCAGCATTACCATAGGGCAATACGAGTGCGGTGGGGCAGAAAGGCTGTCAGGGAGCCCCTGTAGTAAGAGGAGGCCCTGAGAGATAAACCCTTATCAGAGGCCCAGTATGAGGCCTAAGGCTTGAACTAAAGTAATGGTCAAGACTTTGCTAACATTAAGCAAAGTTAAGCTGTGAGCCAGAGGCAGGCCCTGCTCACAGAAGCTGGCAAGAAAAGGGCTGATGCTGTGAAAAGAGACATACCTAAAAGGTACTGGACACCAGATATCAGAACATTTGCATACCTGTACACTCCTCACAGATAACAAGGAACAGGTTGACCCATTCCGATGACGAGGCCAAAAGGGTAATATGATGGAGAGTTGTTTTGTTCGAACCATATGTACAAGGTGAGAGGTGGCACCTTACTATGTAGAAGGGTTGTACCTTGCTACGTAGAGGGATTGCACCTCAGTACATCAGGAGTGATGTGTAACGTGTTTGTACCGGTGTATGAGAATGTATCCCTGGGGCAGTGTCTTTGGCCGGCCTCGGGGGCAGTGGAAAGTCCCACCACAGACTGAGCTGAGTCCATTGTCAGGGAGTACATAAGTACTAGCTAGCCACCCCTCAGCAGCACCTTGGACTTCTATGCTGGGGAGCTGGAGACTGTGTTTCTCTTCGACAATAAACCTGGCTGACGTGCCTTCGTACCTTACTAGAGTCTGTGGTCATTGGGGGTTCTCTCGAGATCTGCTGTGTCAGCTCTGTGCGCAGAGCTGGGACAGCACACAGAGGAACACATGCACTCAGCCACCCCCAACCCCCTGAGGGGCTAGATCTAGAACTGGAACCACCTACTGGCTAGGGCTCGAGCCACCGCCTCAGCACCCAGCTCCCCCTGCCCCCCCGCCAATCACCCAGGGTGGGGATCTGGGGCTACAGCCTGGCCCAGAGAGGCAACTGTCCGTGGGCCACTCTGCCCTCAACGCCCGCCCCCCAGGAGGTGCAGCCGCCTCCCCAGCAGTGCAAGGCAGCAGAGACCTTTCTTCTTAACGCCCCCCCCCACACACACACACGCTGAGGAACACATGGTAGTTTCAGCAGCAGCTTTATTAAAAGTTACAAAGGCCAACACAGTGCAGGGACACACGCCTCCTTGGTGACATACACTTAGAAAGCTCTGACCATGTAGGAACTAATACAGAGAGTTGATATTTCTTTAAAAGCTGCAACATAAACATAATAATGAAAAGTTTCTTAATTGTGAGTTAATAAGATTACATTTTTGTACTGTTAGCTTTGTTCCTGGTCCATGGTGCATTTATACAGTAGAGTTATTTTTCTAAGAGACTTTGTACATTCCAAGCAGTCACTGCAGTGATGAAGACAGAACAGAAATTAAAGTACTTCAGTAGGCAAAGAAATCCTTGCCTTTCTCTCCCTCTTCATCCTCAAAGAAACAGGCCTTAGATAGTTAATTATAAGCCAAAAGAGCAAAGTAAGGGAGGAAAAAAGAGACAAGAGAAAGGAAAAACTATACAGAGGAAGTAGAAACAAGGACCGAAAAGAAATTAGAAACAAACAGACCGATTAGAGGGTACACACAGTGGTGACTCTGGGTGAAGCACCAAGTTATTTCTTTTCCTCCTCATGGAGAGTAGTCAGCCATACCTAAGAAGTTTGTCGAGAAGAGGGAAGAGGCAATGGTGTTTGTTACCAGCCTTTCCTAAAGTCCTAAGGGAACACTTAGGTGTCAGAAGAAACACCTTTAAATTGGGGCATGAAGGAGAGAGCGAAGAGGACAGACACCCAAACATACTCTTCAAATTTATCTAGAATGCTGCAGTCGCTGGCAACAATACATTGCTTTTAGATTCTGAAATGCGAACATGAAATCCTCTTCATCAGTTCATACTCAGGATTACCAAGGCACTGTGCAAGATGTGGCCTGTGCTTATTAGTATTTTAAAATTAGGAGTGTAACTTTTAAATAAAGGTACATTTCCTATAAATGAGAGAAACTTATCACATGACTAATCCAAATCATTTTGCTTTATACATTAGTAGGTGAGAGCTGTATTCTCTAGCTCTCACCTACTGATGTATATATATGATTGTTATTTTTTTTTGTTTTTATTTTTATTAGCATGGGGCGATCTGTGTCTCTTGTGGGATTTGCAGGATCTAAGGTTTTTATGGGTGGAAGCCAGATAAAAACACAAGAAGCAATGCGGGAGCAGGTGGGCCTGTGTATTGTAGGGCAGGAGAAGAGCAGGATTAAAAAAATAGTCATATGCAGGGCTCCCATACACAGCCCAGGTCATGCCGTCAGCAGCCTTGTCCCCAGTGCCTTTCCTAGGCCCAGACGTACAGGTCTTGCCCGATGCGTTTCAGCTCCAGAGACCTACTGGCCAGGCAGCACAACCCTGGGTGTGCAATGGGAAGGTGTCGCGTGCTCCCTGAGTAGAAACAATTCTGCATTTACAGTGGATTTTTGGTTCTTTTCTTCCTCTTTTTTATTTTCATGCCTGGGAAGTGAAGGGGGGTGGTGTGTGGGATTGGGCTGATGTGGAGGTTGAGGACACAGCTGCTTCCTTACCCTCCCCTGCCCCCGCTGACAGGAGCACAGTGGGCTGAGGCTGAGGGGTGGCTGGGTGCACAGGGCACTGTGCAGGGAACAACCTTCTGAGCCAGAGACTGGTCCCTGCCTGTAGGAGGCTACAGCAGAGGGGAGCAGCACAGAGCTGGGGGCAGCCTCCCTGGCTGGGGGTCTTCATGGTGCATGAATGTTTGGCACGATGGGGAGAATTCCTGGAGGACGGTGCTGGGGAAGCTAAGGGCACTGGGAGAGGAGACCAGGGCTGGGGTACAGGCAGCCATCAAGAGGGGATCACAGGTCAAGCAGGGGATGGGGTGGGGCGGGGGAAGATGTACGCAGAGACCTGAGCCATGGAGCCATGCACCGCCAGCCCGGTTCCCCAAAGGATACTTGGGAAAACACAGGGGACTCCCAGGAAATGGGGTTCTCTTACTGCTAGGGCAACAGGAGTGATGGAAGCCTGAGACGGTGCATGGATTCTAGATATCCTGGAGACAGAGAGATTAGATAGAACGAGGATGGTTGATGGAAATACATGAAATTATGTTTCAGTTCCTACTTGATGTCCCTCCCAACCTCTGGGTGTGAACTGCCCTGTGGTGCCCTGCGGAGCGCCGGAGCAGGGCCAAGCCGCGTGGTGCGGCCCTCACCCCAGCACCCCGGCTGGAGCAGGGCCAAGCCGCGTGGTACAGAGCCCCAGCAGGGCTGAGACACCATGGCAAGGAGAAGGTTGTGCTGCCATAGCCTGTGTAGGTGGCAGCTTCTACCATTGATAATGTGACATCCTCCACTGCATGGGTGTGAACTGAGGGCCTGTAACAGTAACCTCCTGGCCCAGTGGTTAGAGCCCTGCTCTGGGACTCAATAATGCTGGCTTCCATTCCCGACTGTGCTGCTGGCCTGCTGGATGGCCTTGGTCAAATCACTGCTCCGCCCTGGGACTCAGTTTCCCTTCTGCAAAATGGCCAAATGATGCTTTGTAAAGTGCTTTTCTCTCCCCTGATGAAAGGTACTGTCTACATGCTAGGCGTCACTGAGCCAAAGGAGCAGCTCCATTAACTGGTGTAGGTTGTTATCCCCTGGTGACCCAGTAAGGAGGCCTGCTCTGCCAGCAGGTGACACTGTCCCCAGCCTTGCCTCATTTGCATAATTCAAGATGCAAGCAGAGTCAGAATGAGCTCTCCCCTGACATCTAGTGGTGAGCTGTGGAAAAGGACTTCAGGGCTGATGTGATTTGCATGGGCACACCCACCCTGCCTAGCTTGATGGGACTTTTGCCCAAATGGTCACTTTGGCTGCTGTGGAGTCCCCAGTCTCTTTGTTATTGTAATAAAGGGGTGTTGTTCTGGTTATGTGACTCAAGGACAGTAGAACTATACTTGGCATTTTATGACTGGGGGACTTGCCCTCAACTCACCGGTGCTTGCTGCAAGTACTGGTGGGTTCCAAAACCTACTGAATTGAGAGATGTTCCAAAGGGGGTGGTCGTTCTGTCAATTTCCTTTGAGGTGTCTGTTTTCCACTGTGTAAGAGCAGACCTAATTTAGAGTCAAGTCATAGTCTTATTATGTGCACTGGGGCTGGAATTGCTGATGCATAGTTTTAAGTATTAGATTTTTCTGGACTAGTGGTTCTGCTGCAAGAAGACTATCCAGATGTACCAGCAGCAAGAATCCCCACTAACAGCTGAACTCCTTGAGAGCTGTGTTAAGTATGGGAGGGGCTGAAGACATATTGGTGAGTGGCCAGCAGGATGGCTGGTGGAGAGGATAGGAGTAGAACCCCACAGAGCAGTGTGACAATTGGCTGTTAAGGGCCCCAGCAGTGGAGAGTGTAAGGTGCTGCCATACCTTCCTCCACTTTCCACCCAGCCTGGGAGGTAAACTCTGCAGATGAACTTCTGAACTCTGGGGCTGCACTGACCAAGGACAGCAACTGTGAGGGGAAAAGGATGCTGAGGGGAAAAGGACACTGCCCAACTTACCTGGGGGTGGGTCTTTTGCTCATGGTTTGTGATATGAGTCCTATTTGTGTTGTTTCCTCAACATAATGCCACATTGTTTCCCTCTGTTATTAAAAGGCATTTGCTACACTCAGGGTATGTCTACACTACGAAATTAGGTCCATTTTATAGAAGTTAATCTTTCGTAAGAGATTTTATATAGTCGATCATGTATGTCCCCACTAAGCCCAATAGGTCGGTGGAGTGCATCCCCAATATCATGGGCTAGCATCGACTCATGCAGTGGTGCACTCTGGGTAGCTATCCCAGAATCTCCAATGCCCGATGGGGCAAAAACATTATCGCGGGTGGTTTTTGGTACATGTTGTCAATTTCCCCTCCCTCCCTCCTTGAAAGCAACAGCAAACAATAATTTCATGACTTTTTTCCTGGGTTACCTGTGCAGACGCCATAGCACACCAAGCTATGTAGGGGCTAGGGGGTGGTGGATGGTCAGCAGCCCCGCCTGGAGGAAAGATCTTTTCTGGTCCTCCATGAACAGCTCGCCAAAGACCTAAAACCCAAAGAACCAGAGCCCTTGCAATGGCCCAGAACAAGGCTCCAAATCCCTCTAGTGACTCACAAGGTGGAGAAGAGTCCTGGGGCAGTCAACCTTTGGGATCTCATGGACCAGGAACCCCCTTCAGTAGGAGGCTGCAAGCACTGAGGCGTCAAATAGCTCTTTCTGGAGCAGGATTCACCGCAGGTGGCATGAGATGCTGGGAATGTGTCTGCGTGCTCTGGAACGCAGCTCACACAGACAACATAGGACCCCTACTGCTCCCAGCAGTGATAGCTCCTGCAGCTCACCCGCTAGAGGTTCAGGGTCTTTTAGATCTGGTTCATTCCCACGCCTCACCCTATGGACATTCCCAGGAGCCTCACATACTCTGCTGGAAATAAACCCTGTATCCATGACACACTCACTGCAGGGGGAAACAGACAGCTCCACACCTTAGCTGCTGCAATGCACCGGCAGAGAGTCCTTATCTCTCCCACCCTGGCCAGGTTTCTGTACCACAGGCGCTCGGGATCGTGGAGCCCATCCCGGCACCACAGCTCTGGTGCCTCTTTGG
>NC_044325.1:126416214-126537763 GCF_007399415.2 Gopherus evgoodei | reverse complement strand
CAGGGAGCTACAACCAGAGCCAACAGAAGTCAGCGCTCAGAGAGGAAAAGGGTCAGTTTACATTCGGTTGTTGGCTGTTGGTGGAATGGAGCAGAGGGAGCCAATCAGTAACCAGCGCTCGGAGACAAAGGGGTCGGTTTACATTCGGTTGTTGGCTGTTGGTGGAGTGGAGCGGAGGGAGACGCGTCACAGCCTGGGAAGTGCCCACTGACACTGAGACCGAAGACCCAGTAAGAATCCCCATGTTTGCTTGTTTTCCTTGTGAATTTCAAGCCTGCCAAGGAGCACAGGGCAGCATCAGCCCCTAGAGAACTGATACTCAACTCCCATTCTGCTGTGCAGGGGCTTGGAGGGAGCTGGTTGCAGGGGTTTGAGCCCCTTGTAAATGCTGTGATTGTTGATGGGTTACTAGTCTAGTTGCTTCTGTTCTTTCCTTAGCCCCAGGCCTCTCTTCCCTCTTCCCAATAAGCTTCCCTCACTTGTTGTGTTGTACTGGGGGATTGTGACTAGATTTGTACCCTTGTGCCTGGACAACAATCCTAGTCTGTTATTGGGCACTAAAACACTTCCCAGGGCACAGCAGCCCTTGTGACTCAGGCGCTAGGAGGGGCCTCTTGAGGTGGAGTCAGCAGGGGTCAAGAGAGTCCTACACTTCGGATGGAAGAATCCCATGCACCGCTACAGGCTGGGGACCGCCTGGCTAAGCAGCAGTTCTGCGAAAAAGGACCCGGGGATTACAGTGGACAAGAAGCTGGATATGAGTCAGCAGTGTGCTCTTGTTGCCAAGAAGGCTAACAGCATATTTGGCTGCATTAGTAGGAGCATTGCCAGCAGATCGAGGGAGGTGATTATTCCCCTCTATTCAGCACTAGTGAGGCCAGACCTGGAGCACTGTGTTCCGTTTTGGGCCCCCCAGTACAGAAAGGATGTGAAAAAATTGTAGAGAGTCCTGCGGAGGGCAACGAAAATGATCAGGGGGCTGGGGCACATGGCTTACGAGGAGAAGCTGAGGGAGCTGGGTTTATTTAGTCTGCAGAAGAGAAAAGTGAGGGGGGATTTGATAGGAACTTTGAATTACCTGAAGGGAGGTTCCAAAGAGGATGGAGCTCGGCTGTTCTCAGTGGTGGCAGGTGACAGAACAAGGAGCAATGATCTCAAGTTGCAGTGGGGGAGGTCTAGGTTGGATGTTAGGAAACACTATTTCACTAGGAGGGTGGTGAAGCTCTGGAATGGGTTCCCTAGGGAGGTGGTGGAATCTCCATCCTCAGAGGTTTTTAGGACCCGACTTGACAAAGCCCTGGCTGGGATGATTTAGTTGGAGTTGGTCCTGCTTTGAGCAGGGGGTGGGACTAGATGACCTCCTGAGGTCCCTTCCAATCCTGATATTCTATGATTCTAAAGACCCAGTTTCCATCCCCCCTGAGGCAAGAAGCTCCACTGAGCAACAAGCAACAGGGAGAAGGCTTGAGCCAGGCCTCAGAGCAGGGGTTGCAGGGCTATTGGCTTCTCTTTCTGGCTCTGCCACTGCCCTGCTTTGGGGCCCTGGACAGGTCACTTCCCGTCTCTGTACCTCAGTTTCCCCTTCTATCCAGTGAAGGGATAGACACTTCTCAAACTCCTGGCAGTAGTGAGTCTTGATCAGACAATGAACATTAAGCCCTCTGAGATCAGAAGGACAGTGAGTGTTTGGGAAAGAATTTCTAATGATTTCCCATTGGGCTCCATCTAAAGCCAATAACTAGAGCTGTCAATTATAATGTAAATGTATTATCCATATTTTTATGGATTTTTTTTGTATTTTAAAATATATTGATTTCAGTTACAACACAGAACACAAGAACAACAAGAAGGCCTTGTGGCACCTTAGAGACTAACAAATATATCTGGGAATAACTTTTGTGGCCTATACCACAAAGAATTTGTTAGTCTCTAAGGTGCCACAAGGTATCCTCGTTGTTTTTGCTGATACAGACTAACACGGCTGCCCCTCTGAAACAGAATACAAAGCGTACAGTGCTCACTATATATTATTATGTTTGATTACAAATATATACACCGTAGAAAAGATAAAAGAAATAATATTTTTTGATTCACCTCATACAAGTACTCTACTGCAATCTCTTTATCGTGAAGGTGCAACTTACAAACATAGACATTTTTTGTTACATAACTGCACTTGTAAACAAACCAATGTAAAACTTTATAGCCCACAAGTCCACTCAGTCTTACTCCTTGCTCAGCCAATCGCAAAGATAAACAAGTTTGTTTACATTTGCAGGAGATAATGCTGCCCACTTCTCATTGAGAATATCGCTGAAAGGGAGAAGAAACATTTGCATGGTACTACTGTAGCTGGCATTGCAAGGAATTTACATGCCAGTTATGCTAAACATTTGTATGCCCCTTCAGGCTTCAACTTGTAGATTGTTTTTCTGTACAGTGCAAATATTTGTATTGCAACATAATAATTAGGGCTATCAATTAATTGCAGTTAATGCATGTGATTAATTATACCAAATTACTGCATTACTTTTTGTAATAAGAATTAATTGCACACCGGGGCACCATGCTCGGGGAGCACCACTGTATGCCTCTGGGGCAAGGGTGCCCCTCCTCCCACCACACTGCTCCACTGCTACTCCCACCTCCTGGCTCCCTGCCCTCATGGACCCGCCCCTGACCAAGCTGCCTGCCCACGGTCTGCTGCGCAGAGGGGGAGTAAGAGTCGGGAACTGAGGTCAGGGTGTCCTCGATCTGGTAGCTGCTGAGTGGGGGATGAGGAACAGGGGAACCTGTCTGCTGTTGCCAGTGGCTCACGAGTGAAGCCTGAACACCTGGGTTCTCTGCCTTCTCAGGCCGGGAGGGAGTGTGGCCTGGGGCTACAGGAGGATGACGCCTGTCCAGACTGACTACAGGTCTCTGTCACTGACCTCATTGCTCTAAAGGGATGAGATTCCCTGGGGGTCCCTACACTGGGGGAGCATTGGGAGCAGCCTGCATGGTGAGCCCTGCCAGTGTGGGCAGATCCCAGTCCAGGTGTCCCCCAGGGGGCATGGGATTAGAGAGAGTTACCCCAGCTGAGGGGCAGACAGGCCCATTGGTGAGAGGCTGTGTTGCCCCAGACTCATGGCTGGTCCCTGATCAGTTCCACGATGCATGTGCTGAGAAGATATCTCAGGAGGAAGGCTCTGCAAGTGACCCCGGAGCCAGAGGGAGGCAGCTGCCAGCGTCGCCAGACAGAGAGCTGCCCCTCCATCCCCATGGCATGGGAAGCAGGCCTTGGCCACCCCAGGAGATGGTCCTGCTCGGCCTTGCTCACCAGGAGGAAACCAACCCCCAGGGCTGATGTCGAGCAGAGAGATACAACATCCAGGCTGAGATGGAGGTGGCCCAAGTTTCATCTGGACAGGCAGGACTCAGCCCACTGGAGGAGTCAGGCAACGCAGCTCTGGGTTTGCTTCTGCTGGAAGGCCAGCCCTCAGCCCAGCCATGTGGGCCAGCAGGAGGCATCCCCAGGGCAGGAGCTGGGGGATCGCTGCCCCAGCAGCTCAACTGGTGCCGGAGGGGAGAGCAGCCACTCTCTGGAGGCTCCTTGCAATACTGAGTTTGAGTGCTCCTCCAGTGCAGGTGAGAAGACCCCCTGGGCATGGAGAGGAGCAAGGGGCCATTAACACCCAGTCACTTTGTTGTAGTCATTGGGGGGATCCCAGCCCAGGGATCTGGCCTGAGTCCCGTGAGCCCAATGACATCAGAAGGAGTCACAGAGCCACCCCCTGCAGTGGGGCATGGGGAGAGTGGCTGGGAAGTGGGTTCCTGATGCTTTGGGGCAACTCGCAGGGAGGATGCAACAGTGAAGGTCCCCATCTGCCATGGGGCCATAGGGCTGAAGATGTGTGGGAGGGGCAGTGTGGGGATCTCTCTGCCATAGGGCCCTGGGGCTCAGGGATCTGTGGGAGGGACAGCATGGGGATCTCTCTGCCATGCGGCCTTGGGGTGAAGGGTCTGTGAGAGGGGCAGCGTGGGGATCTCTCTGCCATGGGGCCCTGAGGTGAGGGGTCTGTGGGAGGGGCAGTGTGGGGATCTCTCTGCCATGGGGCCATAGGGCTGAGGGTCTCTGGGAGGGGCAGTGTGGGGATCTCTCTGTCATGGGTCCCTGGGGTGAGGGGTCTGCGGGAGGGGCAGTCTGGGGATCTCTCTGCCATGGGGCCTTGGGGTGAAGGGTCTGTGGGAGAGGCAGTGTGGGGATCTCTCTGCCATGGGGCCATAGGGCTGAGGGTCTGTGGGAGGGGCAGTGTGGGGATCTCTCTGCCATGGGGCCATAGAGCTGAGTGTATCTGGGAGGGGCAGTGTGGGGATCTCTCTGCCATGGTTCCCTGGGGTGGGGGGTCTGTGGGAAGGGCAGCATGGGGATCTCTCTGTCATGGGTCCCTGGGGTGAGAGGTCTGTGGGAGGGGCAGCGTGGGGATCTCTCTGCCATGGGGCCCTGGGTCTCAGGGGTCTGTGGGAAGGGAAGCATGGGGATCTCTCTGCCATGGGGCCCTGGGTCTCAGGGGCCTGTGGGAAGGGAAGCATGGGGATCTCTCTGCCATGGGGCCATAGGGCTGAGGGTCCGTGGGAGGGGCAGTGTGGGGATCTCTCTGCCATGGCGCCCTGGGATGAGGGGTGTATGGGAGGGGCAGTGTGGGGATCTCTCTGCTATGGGTCCCTTGGGTGAGGGGTCTGTGAGAGGGGCAGTGTGGGGATCTCTCTGCCATGGGGCCTGGGGCTGAGGGGTCTGCGGGAGGGGCAGTGTGGGGATCTCTCTGCCTTTAGATGCTTACATGGGAGGAGAAAACATTTAATCTGCTCTCCCCATCCCTTCACACCCCTGTCCTTCCTCTTCCCCTCTCCCCAGCAAGAGTCACCCTCTGCCTTTGTCTCTCTGATGCAGAGACCCCCATGGACCAGTCAGAGAAGGACCTTGCCCCTGAGGAAAAGGCAGAGGAGGATGAAGACCCAGACACAGAAGGAGAGGAAGAGGAGGAAGAGCTAGAGACAGAGGAGGAGGAGGAGAAGCAGGAAGAGCAAGTCCTGATCATTGAAAAAGAGGAGGAGGTGGAGGAGCTAGTGATAAAAGAGGAGGAGAACATGACCACAGAGGAGGAGGAAGACCTGGACACAGAGGAGAAGGAGGAGGAGGAAATATCTATAGAAGAGGACAAGGAGGAGGATGAGAACCTGTCTGCAGAAGAGGAGGAGGAGGAAGAGGAAGAGAATGTGACTGCAGCAGAGGAAAGGAGGAGGAAGAGAACTTGTCAGCAGAAGAGGAGGAGGAGGACCTCTGCATAGAAGAGGAAGAGGACTTGACCACTGAGAAGGAGGAGGAAGAAGAAGGTAAAGGAAGAGGAAGAGAAGGCCCTGGAGGAGGAACACCTGATCATGGAGCAAAAGGAAGAAGAGAAGGACCTGGCCCTGGAGCAGGAAGAGGAGCACCTGCCTGTGGAGGAAGAGGAAGAGGACCTGGCCATGGAGCAGGAAGAGGAGCACCTGGCCATGGAGCAGGAGGAAGAGGAGGAGGACCTGTCTCCAGAGGAGAAAGAGGAAGACTGGGCATGGAGAAGGACCAGGCCACAGAGGAGGACAAGGAGGATCTGGGTCAGGAGGAGGAGAAGGAAGCGGACCTGGCAATGGAGGAGGACGAGGATGTGGCCATGCAGTAGAAGGAAGAGGAGGTACTGGCTATGGAGGAGAAAGAAGAGAAGGAGGATTAGGAAGAGGCCACAGAGAAGGAGCAGGAGGAAGAGGACCTGGTCACAGAGGAGGAGGATGCGGCCATGCAGGGGGAAGAAGAAAAGGTGGAGGACCTGACTATAGACTAGGAGGACCCAGGAATGGAGGAGGACGAGGATGTGCTGATGGAGGGAGAAGAAGAAGAGAAGGGGGTGGACCTGGCCATGGAGGAGTAGGAGCAAGAGGACCTGGCCAGAGAGGAGGACAAGGAGAAAAAGAAGGAGGAGAACCTGGCCACAGAGAAGGAAAGGGAGGACCTGGCCAGAGAGGAGGACAAGGAGAAAAAGAAGGAGGAGAACCTGGCCACAGAGAAGGAAAGGGAGGACCTGGCCAGAGAGGAGGAAGTGGAGGAGGGGGAGGACCTGGCCATGGAAATGGAGCACGTGATTATGGAGAAGAAAGGAAATGAGGAGGAGAATGAGGAGGGCAAAGCCAAGTCATCCTTCAGCTCCATGGCCAGTTCCCCCTTGCCCAGATGCATAATCCATTCCCACTGCCAGACTCTTGCCCACAGTGACAATAAAGGAGCAGGAGAACCCCCAGGCTGCACAGTCGGGTGTCACGGGGACGTCTCTGGGAGCCATTGACAGAGTGTTCTGTTGGGGCCATTTTCCTTCTCTGACCCAGGGGTTCTCTGCTCCCAGAATCTCAGCCAGGGAGGCCACCCTGCAGAATATGGCCCCGCAGTTTGGTGATGGGCTGCAGGAGTCACCACGTAGGTGTGCAGGAGCCATAGCACCTGCATTGACCAGGGACCAAAACCTGCAGCCCTCACAGCCCAGGCTGCCCCACGGATGGCAATGGGAGTGTAGCCTGGGTAAGTAGCTGCTGGGCCAAGGCATATAGAGAGGACTCAGAGATGAAGCAAACCAGTGGGCAGAGAAGTGAAGGATGCAAGGGAAAGAGGAGAACGAGGACATCAGAGGAGCTGCTGCAGTCAAGGGACCCCAGCCGGAAGAGAGAAGCTGGGTGGGTTAGACACACAAAGTCCTGCATCTTGTCAGAGGTTAGACTAGATGAACCTTGCCAGAGGCAATGAGTTATATGGGCCTGTGGTGCCCGGCCTCCAGCAAATTCAGGGCCCCGAGGGGCCCAGCTCCACCGATGTTCAGGGCAGGGTTTCTGCCCGAGCCCGACCTGCCACTCCCACTTGCCTCCCCGAGAGCATACCCCAGTCCTGCCTGCTGCCCCCATGTGCCTCCCACAGAGCATCCCCCGGTCCTGCCTGCCACCCATGTGTGCCTCCCCTGAGCGTCTCTGCCTGCCCCCTGCATCTCCAAATGGTGCTCCTTCACTGGCCGCTGCCACTGTGGGCTACAGAGGAGCGGCACTGGGGGCAGGCTGAGGCGGCTGCTGTGCCTGCAGAGGTAGGAGGTGCATGGCAGCCTCCCTGCCCCCACCAGGTGACTCCAAGTCTAATCTGAGTGGGGGGGCTTATCCCAGCTGGACCTTCTGAGCAGCAGCCTGGTGGGGCCTGGGTGAGTGTCTTGTCCCTGGGGGGAATCCTCCCCTCTGGCCCCCCACCCCAGCCCCAGGGCAGCCTTCCTGCTGCATCCCAAACTCCTCATCCCTGGCCCAGCCCCACACCCTGCATCCCCTCCTGCACCCCAACGCCCTGTCCCAGCCCAGAACCTGCACTCAACACTCAAACCCCCTCTCACATACAGCCCCCAAAGCCCCCTCCTGCATCCCAACCCCCTATCCCATCTTAGTCTCTGCACCCAGCCCCCAGATCCCCTCCTGCACCCCAACCCTCTGTCCCAGCCCAGAGCCTGCACCTAGAGCCCAAACTCCTTCCTAGAGCTTGTGCCCCCTTCTGCACCCCAACCCCAACCCCCTGTCCCAGCCCAGATCCTGCACCCAGAACCCAAACTTCCTCCCAGAGCCTACACCCCAAACCTCCTTCTTCACCCAAACACCCTCCCTGGACCTTGCAGTCCCTTCTAACCTGATGGGTCTATAATTCTTTAATTCTAGCATCTGTCACCTAAAAAGAAGGGCTGGCGTGTCTGGATTTCCTCTGCATCCTCTGCAGTGAAGACAGAAGCAAGGAATTTATGCAGCTTCACCGCAGTGGCCTGGTCTTCCTGGAGTGATCCTTTAGCACCAATCACCTAGTGGCTTTGCTGACCCTTTGGTAGACTTCCTGCATCCCATGTACTTAAACAACCCTTTGCTGTTAGTTGTTGTGCCTTGGCTAGTTGCTCTTCACATTATGAACATGGCAGTAGGTCTTTCATGAACCCAAGGAGCTGATATATTTCCAGAAACCCACCCCATGGTACATGCTCAGGTACTTCCAATTTAATGCAACCGCAAATCTGAGAACTGTCGGGCAACCCAACTTTGGTACAATTCCCAAAAGAGGTTTTATTATCTCCCACTTACATGACATTTCTGGTTTTTCTCTGCATCCCACAGGTGCAGCCTGATAGTTACGATAAATTTCTGTAATTACTACTTGAAATATACCTGCCTTGTTCGATCTTTCTTTGACCCACTTGAGCACACAGCACGGTTCTTCCTTGATCATTAAAACAGAAATGGAGTCATTTTGTTCCAAAGTATCCAGGGTGGCCATGGGAGCCTCTGTGGCATAATGAGTCCCTGTTATACAGAACAAATGGTCACCTTCAACCAAATCAATAAACCAAACCTTAACAAATACAGTGCCACCTATATGCATAGAGAATAGGATGATAGTGGTCATGTCAATCTAGGAATGGAAGAGAAAATATGATTCGTACAGTTAAATGGGTTGATTTCCTTTCCATTCCTTTATCTGGCTGCTATGGAATCACTTTAATTTGGTCCCCTTCTTTGCTGGTATTTGAACCTGATATACAGAGGCACTTGCTCCTTTTGTTATGATAACTGGACCCACCCAACGAGGACTAAGGACATGGCCTTTTTCTATACAATACCTAAACATTACCTTTGTACCAACCTCCCATCCTACATCTTTAACATGGTCTAACCAAGCAGTAATGACTTGGTTATTAGCTTTTAGTTGGGGAGCTACTCGATGTTGAAGACTGCTGATGGTGTCTAGCAACTGTGGCATGTATAAGTCTATTTGCACCCTGGGCTGGTACTCATCCGGTGGAACTCCTCCCACCCACCAAAGTTCAGGGGTGTGCATAATTCTCCCAGTTGGTATCTCGGGCGTTGAAAACCCACGCACAGTTCTAGCAGATCACATGGCCACTAGGATATATGGGAGTTTGCTATCCCAATCCCTTTCTTGCACATCTATTACTTTTCTAAGAGCAGTTTTCATGGCTCTGTTACCCTCTCAACGATAACAGACTTTGCGGGTGAGCACCTATGTGCAACCGCTGTTTGATGTTTAAGGCCGCACACGGTGCTTTTGTGACTTCACCCACAAAAAGTGTGGTCCTCTATCTGAATCTGTTTCTGATGGGATATCAAATCGAGAAAAGGTTTGTTCCAATAGAACATGAATGGTGGAGAAAGCCATTGCATTTCTCGTAGGATCGGCCTCCACTCACTGTGTTAAGACATCCACCACCACTAGTTCAGAATTAGTACTCCAGCACAGTCCTTCCTTCTTGGCTCTCAATGTACTGTTGTCTTCACAGGTTCTTGTGATAGTTCGTCTATGCAGGGAAATGGTTGTAAAGCAGGAAAAGTCTTTTCATTGCAAAACTTTCTACTGCAGTAAGATCAAGGTTAAATTTTCTCGTAAACAGTTATAATTGTATAGAGAGGTTTAAAATTAATGTTACAATGGCAGACTCTGGTAAATGGTCTGTGGTAGGTCTGTATGGAATAAGAGTATACCAATTTGTCTTGGTTCTTCCTTCTCCTATTTCTAGTTTAACTGGTCCTGTGGTAATTAGGGAAGAAGCGAATTAAACAGTTATTACACATCCCCAGTTTGCAATAAGGAATATTTTAATCACCACTACCCCCTCTGTAATACTATGGTTGTACTTATTATTTGGGTTCAATGCAATTTTTTTGCCTTGTGACAATTTATTCATCGAGTGGGTCATAATTTGGCAAAGCCACAGGTGTCGGCAATTACATCCTTTTAAAACAGGTGTAACACCGACAAGGAGGGGAAATGTTAATTTCAGTTTACATGTTTGCCCAATTATTCTGTATAAAAGTTAAAATAAGTTCTGTAAATCAAAAGGCTATTTTGTTTTGGTAAAAGGACAAGGCGACCTCCATTGGGGGTCAAGTTCCTGTTTCTCAGTTCCTAGAAAAGGCGGGAAAGTGGGAAGAGCAGGAATCTGCCCTTGCCCAGCAACAGCTCCCTACAGAGACCAATGAGGGGAGGGGCCAGGGGCACTGGCTCTTGAGCTTTTGAGCTGTCAGAGGTGCAGGTGGCTGCTGTCTCTCCTGGTGCGGTACAATCTTGGCACTGGCTATGGGCCTGCAATAGCTACTTACTAATTAAGTTGGGGTTGTTTGTTTGTTGTTTTGGGAAAGCAAACTTGCATACACGGACCTGGTCTGATTAGTTAGATCAATCGTGCACTCAGGACGATGCAAAGCGGGTTAGAGTGGGAGTTAAGATAGGGATACATACCTGTCTATTTCATCTGTCGTCCACGGTCAGTGTTCACTACTGGCTTCTGTTTTCTGGATCCTGCACCCCTTTATCGCTGATATCTGTAAAGGTAGAAGAACATCTTGTATTATAAGTGCATGTGTGTGCCTGTGTGTTATTCCGAATCTCCACAATCATTAATCCATTCCCCTTTCCATTCCTTCCTCTCCCCTTAGCAAATAAAATGTTGTTGTTTATTGATAGTTTTGTGTGTGTGGAGTTCATTAAAGTTAGCTCTGATAGATGGCCTTAAAAAGGGGACTCAGCGGGAGATAAACTGTAAGGCTCCCCGAGATCTTCTGATCAGATTGGCCTAGAGAGATAAAAATCCTTACACTTGTTGAACCTCATCAGATCTCTTTTGGCCCAGTCCTTCTTGAGAGTGGGAAGGGGCTGGGACAGCAGCTTAAAGCCACCTCTCCCCAGGGCAGCACAGCACAGTGTGCAGCGCAGGGGGCACATTTCAGTTAGTTTCACTTTGTGCAACTTAACCCTGAGGTTCTCAGCCCTGTGAATGAGACTCTGGAATTACCCAGCCCGTGGGAAATATCGTGAGTGTAAAATACTCCCCAGGGTTGTTCCATCCCTGGGGGACCATCTGCCTCTGGAGGCTGGGGATGGAATCAGGACCTTTCACTGACAGGCCTCTGGTTACGACCAGGACCAGGTCAGCCATGATCAGGTATAAACTGTGACTTGCAATGAGCCTTAGCCCACCAACTGTTGTTAATGGGCAAGGCGGAAAGGCCTCAATTTACAACAATGGCCTAACTTTGGGTACCTCAGTTTCTCTCTCTGAGCTACAGGACTGCAGGGAACTTGTTGCAACTGCAGCCACAGCTGCGTGTGGAGTCCATGGGCACTGCAGGTGTCCAGCCCCTACGCACTTAAAGGCAGGATCCCATATTTGGACCCTACATCAAGAGACATTCTTGAAATCTGGCCCCAGCCCACCACTGTGCTCTGCCTCCCATGCTGCCCAGAGTGGGCCAAAGGGGCTGTAGGGAAGGTGTAAATCCCTCCCCCAGCCTGGGAAATTCCTCCCACACAGGTGCCACTTGGGCCTCCCTCCAGCAGCTGCAGGCACAAGGAGTGTTGGGGGGAGGGGGGCATGGACAGGCTGGAGGGGGAGGGGGTGCAGCAGGGATAGAGGGGTGTGACCAGGATAAAGCTGCACCTCAGTTTCATACAGGGCCGCCCGGGGGGGGCAAGAGGGGCAATTTGCCCCAAGTCCTGGGCCCCACTGGGCCTCCCACGAGAGTTTTTCGGGGCCCCTGGAGCAGGGTCCTTCACTCACTCCAGGAGCCCTGGAAAACTCTTGTGGGCCCGGGCCCTTGGAGCTTCTTCTGCTCCTGGTCTTCGCTAGCAGGGGGTCCTTCGGCTCCGGGGCGGAAGGACCCCCTGCCAGCAAATTACTGCCAAAGCGGGACCCACTGCCAATGTGCAGCCCAGTCTTCTGCAGTAAATTGGCAGAAGTGCCCCGAAGACTTGCGACGGGGGCCCCGCACCACCGAATTATCGCCGAAGACCCAGCTGCACTTCGGCGGTGGGTCCCGCTTCAGTGGTTATTCAGTGGCAATGACACCCCACCGCGTGTCTCTGGGGCACTTCGGTGGCAGGTCCAGGAGCGAAAGGGCTCCCGCCGCCAAATAACCGCTGAAGCGGGGGCCCCCCACCGCCAGAGACCCCAGGCCCCCGGAATCCTCTGGGCGGCCCTGGTTTTATACCCCGGCAAAGCCCCTAACACCATTAAAACGGGTGCAGCACATTATTCAGCTGAGCTGCAACCTCTGTATTAACGATGTAGTTAAAATGCTGCAGCTTCGTAGCCAGGGAACTAGCTGCATCTGCAGCAGCATCTCTGCTCAGCCCAGCTTCCCCAGCACAGCTGAATTCCCTGCTTCTCCCAGACAGCTGCTTTCCTGACTCCTGCCCCAGGCCCCCATGGGCTGCTTCCAGATCCCCTCCTGCAGTGGAATGGACACATGGCCTGAGAGCCCTGGACACTGGAGTTCTCTGTTCGTCCCACACTTGTGGCACCTTAGACACTATTTGAGCATAAGCTTATGCTCAAATTACTTTGTTAGTCTCTAAGGCGCCATAGATACACTTGTTACAAAGTTTGCAGATGACACAAAGTGGGAGGGGTTGCCAGTGCTTTGGAGTATAGGATGAACATTCAAAATGATCTGGACAAACTGGAGAAATGGTCTGAGAGAAATAGGATGAAATTCAATAAGGACAAATGCAAAGTGCTCCATGTAGGAAGGAACAATCTGTTGCACACATACAGAATGGGAAATGACTGACTATGAAGGAGCACTGCAGAAAAAGATCCAAGGGTCATAGTGGACCACAAGCTAAATAAGAGTCAACAATGTAAAGCTGTTGAAAAGAAACCAACATCATTCTACTCCATGCTGATTAGTCCTCAACTGCATTAGTGTGTACAGTTCTGGGCACCACGTTTCTGGAAAGATGCTCACAACTTGGAGAAAGTCCAGAGAAGAGCAACAAATATGATTAAAGTCTAGAAAACATGACCTATGAGAGAAGATGGAAAGAATTGGGTTTGTTCAGTCTGGAGAAGAGAAGACTGAGAGGGGACATGATAACAGTTTTCAAGTACGTAAAAGGTTTTTACAAGGAGAAAGAAGAAAAAATATTCTCCTTAACCTCTGATGATAGGACAAGAAGCAATGGGCTTAAATTGCAGCAAAGGTGGTTTAGGTTGGTTATTAGGAAAAACTTCCTAACTGTCAGGATGGTTCAGCACTGGAATAAATTGCCTAGGGAGGTTGTGGAATCTCCGTCATTGGAGATTTTTAAGAGCAGGTTAGACAAACACCTGTCAGAGATGATCTATATAGTACTTACTCTTGCCTTGAGTGCAGGTGACTCGATGACCTCTTGGGATCCCTTCCAGTCCTGTGATTCCATGATTGGATGATCCAAAGGTCTCTTCTCGCCTTAACGTCTACAATTGTCTGCAAAACTAAGTGTGGCACATTGAGCAGTATCTGATGTTTTCATGTGTCGCCTGCTTGATCTCCAGAACTAACACTGAGTGGGTGGAGGTGGGGGTGTGACACAGCGGGAGCAGCTCAAACATGCAATGGGGCTGGCCAGGGCAGTGACATCACTGTAGCCTTTTGCAGGACCTCAGCTGATTGGTCAAAGATGGTTGGGAGGCGGTGACCTCACAGAGAGTCTATGCAACGGGCAGGTAACGAGGCTGCAGAGTGGGGAAAATGGCTTTGCTGCAGGGAGTCTCCTTCTCAAGATCTCCCCTTGAGGACTGTGAGAGAATACAGAGTCATGCCTGTGAGCGCGAGGAGGAACTTCCTTGGGGTTTTCCCCTTTCCAACTGCTAATTGAGCGAGAAGACAGACGTCCTGTGGAGCAGGTATGAGCCCCAGAGAGTTTTGGTACTGTCGGAGAAAAACTTAGTTCTCACTTTTTGGTTGAGTACAGCAAAGTCAGATACTTTATTTTCTCTTTACAATTGTATAGAGGGAGGGAGTGCCCTAGGACACAGGGTTGCCTCAGTCCTAGGCAGGTCTCTCTCCAGGTAAACAATTACAGCAGCATTTATACTTTTTGTTACATACAATAATAAGCAACAGCTGCATTTGGTTTATACATAGGCCATCTTGATATCTTATTTTTCTCACTTCTATTTCGATGCCAGTCTACGTTCCTCATTATTGACACAAGGTCACAACAACTTTTCACACAGTTCTTTCCCACTCGCCTCACAGCAGGATTCGGTATGTGGGTATTTGAAATCCCCATGCTTATACTCATTTACTCCTTCCTTCCACTATGCCCTCAACATTTTCCAACCTGGTTTCCAATCGCTCTATCTGTTGCCTGCCAGCTTGGGCCCGATCCTGCTTTCCTCGCTGAACTGTCCCTTCTGTCAGGGACTCTAACCCCGACGGCAAAGTTCGTTGTCTGACCGCGAGAGAGACAGGCAACACCAGCAAGGTCCGATCAAAAGCTCTTTATTGACAAGTGCACGCATCAATAGAGAGCAGCTCATCTCCCGAGAGAACCAGCCCCCTCTTTACATCTTAGTATAAGCCTATATAGACAGTTCCATCGCGTCATAAATTATTCACTGGAGCAACCCACCCCCTTCTTCTAACAACTAGAAACTAGACACCTTTAGTATACATGCATGCCTAAAGTTAGAAATGTAGGGGAGTTAAAAACAAACAAAGAACAAAACCAGGGAGTGAAAACAAGGAGGCTGGGAAACTAGGGCTCTTATCAGTTCTTCAAAGGAGCTGCCCGAACACAGCACATCTGGTACTATGCCAGGAATGCAGCTTCTCTTTTATCTCACTTTTTCCCAGCGCTTGTGAGACATGCTGCTGCTTCTCAGTGTTTTCCACTCAGGGATTACCCACAAACCTCTGTTAGCCTGACTTTGGTCAGGTTGGCATACCTGGTTTTGTCTGCTATATCTTTATTCAGGCCTAACACTTCCACGGGCACTGGCTTTGTTCCACTACCAGTTTAGTTAGGAGGGTGGGCTTCTCAACTAGCCCCCACCCTTCCTGCTCTCTTCCCTTAAACATTCTTACTCACAAGGCTACCCAAGTCCTCCCCCATGAGGCTTGCCACCTGGGCAAAATGCATGGTCCATTGGCGTTTAACTATTCAATTTCCTCTTGTGGCAAACACACTGCTGTTACGGAGTATGCTGAGCACAAGTGGTTAAATTTTGACAAGTCCCTGAAAGACCTGTACTTGCTTAGCCAGTGCTTCCTTTTCTGCCTGGAAGTCCTGTCTCAAGGCCTGCAACTTGCCGTGGGCGTAGGTTTGAGTTGCTGCCCGGTTCATGATCTATGCTCTTAATTGCCCAATTCTAGTTATCAAGTACACATCTCTTCCCTTTTCTCCAACATCTCTATTGCCCAATCCTGCTACGACTGGGCATAGATCCACCTGCCACCCTTTCCGGTCAACTGGGGTGGAGAGAGGAATGCTAAACCCCTCTCCAGTTCTCAGACTTACTGCGGCTGAGAGTGGGCAAACCTTTAATCATGCAATCTTCAACATATAACACCAACAGTACCAAGCAAAGCAAACATCAAATAACAATGGTAAAACAAATAGATGGTGAAAATTCTGCAGGGCTCCCCCCTTCTCAATCCCCAAGCCCTTACACCCCCTTTCCTGGGAGGCTTGAGAAGAATATCTTAACCAATTGATTACAAAGTGATCCAAGACCCAAAACCCTGGGTCTTAGGACAATGGAAAAATCTGTCAGGTTCTTAAAAGAAGGATTTTATTTCAAAACAAAAAGGTAAATATGACCTCTGTAAAATCAGGATTGAAGATAACTTTACAGGGTAACAAAAGATTCAAAAACACAGCAGAACTTCCTCTAGGCTTAGTTTCAAAGTTAGAAAAAACAGGAATAAACCTCCCTCCAGCCAAGGAAAAATTTACAAGCAAAACCAAAAGAGAATCTAACATGCCTTGCCTGGCTTTTACTTACAATATTTGTAATGTGAGAGACTTTTTAGGGTGGTATACAGGAGAAGGAGTTTTCTGACATGATGCTTCTCTGCTTCCCAAAAGAAAACACACACACAAAAACCACAAACAAAACCTATCTCCGTTCCCCGCCCCCCGATTTGAAAGTATCCTTTGTCTCCATTGGTTCTTTTGGTCAGGTTATTTGAGCTTCTTAACCCCTTACAGGTAAGGAGGAATTCTAGGCAACCCTTAGCAGTATGGTTATGAAACCCGCACACCCCACCCTCTGACCTAGCACTGAGACCCTTCCCATATCCCAAACCCCTCATCTACAGCCCTCACCCCTGCACCCCAGCCTTCTGCCTGAGTCCCTCCTATACCACAAACCCCACAGCACCAGCCCCACTCCAGAGTCCTCACATTTTTACTTTCTTTTAAAAAATATACAGTAACTCTTTGCCTAACATTGTAGTTATGTTCCTGAAAAATGCTACTTTAAGTGAAATGATGTTAAGGAAATCCAATTTCCCCATAAGAATTTATGTAAATGGGGTGGGCGAGGGTTAGGTTCCAGGGAATTATTTTTGTCTACACACACACACACACACACACACACACACTATACATTTTAAACACACAGTTTAATACTGTACACAGAAATGATGATTGTGAAGCTTGGTTGAGGTGGAGTCAGAGAGTGGGCTCTTTCCCAGGGAATAGCTTCCTGCTAAATGATGAACTAGCACTCGCCTGAGCCCTCAAGCATTAGCACATAGTTGTTAATGCAGCCTCACACTCTATAAGGCAACATGAATGGGGTGTGGGGAAGACAGCATGGCAGAGAGATACATGTCTCAGCCCTGTCATGTGTCCTGCTGTTCTGTGGAGCTAGGGGGGCAGGAACGGAGGAGGGGGACACTCTCACAACAGCACCCCTCCTCCCCTACCAGCCGCCCAAACAGCAATCAGGAGGTTCAAGGGAGCAGATCCAAGGCAGAGGGCAGGAGCAGCACATGGCAGTGGGTTGGAGGGACATCTGAACAATTGATAGTCAACTGATAGTCTTCTGGGTGGCTTCCATACAGGGAACATAGTGGAGCTGAGAGGGGAGCTGCCGGTCCACCCTGGTTCCAAGCCCCCCCCAGTAGCGCTCCAATGGGCTGCTCTTTCTGAAAGCAGTGGACAAAGCAGGTGGCTGCCAAACAACACTAGAAGGCAGCATGGCGCAACTTTAGACAAGCATGTTCTCTAATTCAGAGGTTCTCAAACTCTGGCCCAGCTCCATTCATGTGGTCCGTGGAAAGTTCCCTCTAAGATGCACTCCTGTCAGCCTCACATGAGAGAATGAAGGGCCACCCACCTAATGAGTGGAGCCACGCAGGAGTGGCTTCCCTAATTAGATATCTGGACCCTGTCGAAGATGCACATGTAAGGTGAGGTGGTGGCTTTGGGGGCAATAGGGGGTAGGTTTGAGCATGCTGAGTACAAACCTGGGGTTGGAGGGCAGAGGATGTGTGAGAAGGGAGGGTGGGCGGAATTTGGGATGTTCAGGGCTATGGCAGCCAGAGAAACAGGCTCCAGGGCTACGGCTGGTGGGGAGAGACCCCCTTCCTTCCCAGCTTCAGCTCTGTGGCTGCTCTGGCATGGGAGAACCCCCTTCCTGCCCCCGGTCCTTTCTAGCCTGGACTCAGGGGCTGCTGTAGTAGTGGAGAGAGGGTACATCCATCGCATTAGAAAGGTTAAGACTATGGATATTAAAATACGAGTTGTGTGCTTTTATGTGTAGAACAAAAGAGTTAATCATTATTAAGGATTTTTTTTAATATAGCACTGTGATGAAGTGAGATGGTTCTTAATATTTTCTCTGAGTCCTCTTTGGGTTTCCCCTATGCATTTCTTAAGTATCTTGGTGTAGGGGATAAACAGGTATGACTGTTGCAGAGGCCTAGAGGGCCAGTGTGATGCCTTCAGCACAGAGACTGGCCAACTCACTGTCTCCTGGCAAATGATGGCCTGAGCCCCTCCCCTGCAAAATGGCAACTGAAGGTGTTGGAGAACAAAGAGATCAGGTGACCTCCTGGCGCGGAAGAGAGACAAAAGCCAGAAGCGGGGCTGCAGAGTTTCGGTTTGGAGCTGGCTGGGGAAATGGAGGGAGGCGCAGACGTGGTAATCACCTTAACAACAAAAAAACGTTAATCAGGATGACTTTAAGTGAGAAGTTATTGTCTATTGACTTACAAGGCTGCGGGTGTGGCAGGACTTGGACCACCAAAAATTATTCAAAGCTACTGCCCCTGCCTGGGGACATGTTGTCTTTCTCCCATGGCACCTTCCAATGGAGGGAAGAATGTGACACATGAGGAGGAGTCTCTTGCTGGCTTCCAGATAACCAGTGATGCCCTGTGCCTGCCGATAGAGGGGATGCGGGGTGGGGGCAGAGTGAGGGCAGCTAGCTTCAGCAGTGTTACTGAGCATGCTCAGTCCATGTGAGCATGCTGAGTACAAACCTAGCAGCAACTCAGGGCTGGGGTAGGCGGGGAGAGGATGTGACACTAGATGCCTCCTCCCCTACACAGTGTCTCCGCCGATAACCCTCCTGCAGTAACACAAGTGTGTGCTCAGAGGAATGCTGTGCTGCAGTGTACATGCCCTGTAAGATACTCACTGGAAGCATGAAGGGAAGTAACACTGCTTTTAGCACGGGAGTCTAGGCAAGAAGGAGGAGAAGCTGGAAATTCTCATTGAGGAGGGGAAACTGGATAGAACAGGGAAACCTGGTGGGACGATGCGTATTACTGGAATGTTAGTGTCACTGGTTACAACCCGACTAGGACGGGGAGAGATGATAACAGTGGTGGGCTCGGAGGCACTTGACATTAGACACGTCATTACCTGTTTAAAAAGTTCTTGGTTCTAGAGAACCCCAGGACGTCAAATGAACAGGGCTCAACCTGCTAACTAACACGACTTAGCAGGGGAATCAGTGGGGGGCTGGTACAGTTCACTGAAACCAAACCAGAGAACTTTCAGTTTCTCCTTTAGCACCTGTTTGTGACTTGTGGGAAGACAATTGGGTTAGCATGGGGGACTTCCTATTTGGAGACAGATGGGTGAGGTCTCAAGTAGCCATTAGTAAATCATTCTTGGAGATTTAAAAAAATGACAGATACTTTTTTAAGCCCCTATTGCGGGTCTCATTGTAATTGGTAAAGATGTACTGATCATTGGCCTGCATGTTAACAGTCACTCTGGGGCCAGTGATTGTGACTTGATTGTATTCAGTAAGGACCAACAGAGGACAGCTCCAAGCAGCCATATTTGTATTTGGTGCATTGAAAGGGCTAACTTTTCAAACAGCTCTCTCCTTCTTGTGGTGGCAGCTGCCTCCTCTCCTGACTTGGCCCTCCAGCCCTTCCAAAATTCTTCCCTTCTGGGGTCCTCTAGAAATAAAAGCCAAGGAATCAACACCCAACAAGGGCTAGTAGGTGTGAGGGGGAAATGCCTTCTGTGACGAAGTGGTGGGAGTTTCTTGGTTTTCCTGTGTTTTCCAGTGGGTTGCATGCAGAGGGAGTGGGACTCAAGTGTCCCCAGGTATTACTGGTTTGACAAGTTGAGGGGAGAGGGAGTTTGTTGTTACAGAGGACCAGAGAGGGAACTTGGGACCCCAGCTGATGGCCTTGATGATGGATACCGCAGAGATTGGTGACCTGGTGACACAGAGAGACAGCTCAGGAGTTACAGGTGGTTCTGGCCAGTAGGAGGACAATGGGCTGCAAAGAGAGGACTATGGTGACTTAACCAGCTGGTTCCAGCCAGAGGAGGGCTGAGAGGAGAGGAGGCCCAGGCCACCCTGTTTACCTGGAGAGAAGACAATGGACAGAGGCGGGGCTTGGGGCTAGGGATATCAGATGCCCAGCTGAGAAGCAGGGGGACTCTGGGCTGGAGAGGGGGAACAGGCAGAGCCCATCGGGATGCAGGGGGACTGGGATGTGCTGTGCTGTGCTGAAGGAGGCCAGGCTTGAGTCCCTGAGAGTTTCCTTCACTGTGTTCAACCCTCAATAAACCCTCCTGTTTTATGCTGGCTGGGAGTCCCTCCAGTCTAGAGAAGAGGGTTGCATCAACCTTTTCGGGGGTGAAGGCCCCAGGGGATCCAGAACGAGTGGACTCCCCGAGGGCGGCCATGGCAAGAAACAGGTATGCTAAGGCCCAGAGAGGTGCAGCTCAAGGAGGTGGAGGGGCCTAACCCCAAGAGAGGGTGGACCCCCGAGAAGGGCTGTCACACTGGAAGGGGCACTCCCCACAGACCGCACGGGACCACTAGTGGGCACGATCTGTGAGTCCGTGACACCTCCCTCTCTGGGTATAAAAGATGCATGTCCTCTATTCCCTCAGGGAGGGATCTTCAGGCAGCTGCTGAGGGACAGAGCCAGCCTTCCCTCAGGACCTGCCAGATAAAGGACCTTCCTCTTGCCAGGTCTGCCCACAAGTGAGCTGTTCTGCTCCCTTTGAAATCCTCCCTCTGCTCTGTGCTTACCCTGCAGCTGTGTTGAGGTGGGGCTGGCTGAGGCTAGAGCAGCTCCTTAACCCCTTGTTGCCCAGTGTGAGATTTGTATTCCTCATCAGAAGTCCAAACAGAGGAGAATGAACCTTGAAGGTACAGCTTTCCATATTGTTAACGGCTAACAAGCCTAGCAGGTCTGAGGATCTATTTTTGCTAGTCAAGCTTTCTGTTCTATTGGGTACTTTTATCTAATTCTTCAGATGTATTATCTGAGTAGCAAATTATTACCCCAACTAGCAGTAACAATATGAATTTTGAATCCTTAATGTTATCCTGGTTTCTCTTTAACTTCTTGGAAGGTGATTTTAGATGATACTTCATGCATCAAACATTCTTTTGCCCTGTGTCATCTTGGTATCTCTGTTGCTGGCTTTAGGAGGAGGGTTAGAGAGAATCCATTCTGCCAGAATAGGGGCTGAAACCTGGCACACTCTAGATAAACGTGCGCCAGGGTTTCCCTTCTGCCACAGAATGGGCAGGTGTCCAAGACAGGGGTAAACCACGTGAAGTACATGCCTGAGTTCACGGTCCTGTGAAGGAGCCACCAACTGATATCTCCGGAGCGCCTGGGAACGAAAATGGAGTGTAGGCTTGACCACTGGGACTTCTCACCCTCGAGAGGTGGCAGGAGGTCCTGCCCCTTTGTGTCAGGGCAGGACACGCGGGTGAGGAAGTGAAGGGGGTGGGCACGAGATGTACAGATGTTTCCTTGGCGCAGTCTGGAAATGAACTAGCTGCAAATCATGCAGCTGGCTCATGGTGAAAATGCGGGGGAGGGGCAGGGGGCAGTCAGGTCCATAGGGCAGAGGCCCCATGAAAATGTCTGGAGGATCTGGGGTGGAGGGTGGGTGGGGCGTGCCCTTTCGCAGGACCCTTTCTGGCAGATGTTGTGCTTTCATTCCTGGACACTGCCAGGAGGCCCAGTTTCCATCCCTAGCAGCTTGGCTGTTCCATCCCCTACTGTGAACCTAAACTGCCGTTAAAGGACTATCCAAGCCCCTCCCAGGTTTGTTCTCTCCTCGCTGAGCACAGGCTGTCCTTATAGCACCCAACAGGCCTGGATCCTACTTACATGCTGCTCCCTTCTCATGTAGCCCTGCACTTATTCCCTTCACCTGGGGATAGGTTCAGTTGAGCTGCAACCCCTTTCATGGCCATCTCACCCTGGGACAGCCTGAAACTGGAAACCTGTGGGCTAATAGTAACTGTTTCTATGAAAGGTGCTGAAGACACTATGGAAGAGGAAATCCTCTGGACTGGATTTAAATGATTTCAAAGGAAAGTGAATGTGAGAAAATTTCCAGCATCACCCTAATAGCAAAAGAAAAACTGAAGGTCCGAAAGGACTTTATGTCCATCTTATAGACTCATAGACTCATAGACTCCAGGACTGGAAGGGACCTTGAGAGGTCATCGAGTCCAGTCCCCTGCCCTCATGGCAGGACCAAATATTGTCTAGACCATCCCTAATAGACATTTATCTAACCTACTCTTAAATACCTCCAGAGATAGAGATTCCACAACTTCCCTAGGCAATCTATTCCAGTGTTTAACTACCCTGACAGTTAGGAACTTTTTCCTAATGTCCAACCTAAATCTCCCTTGCTGCAGTTTAAGCCCATTGCTTCTTGTTCTATCATTGGAGGCTAAGGTGAACAAGATTTCTCCCTCCTCCTGATGACACCCTTTTAGATACCTGAAAGCTGCTATCATGTCCCCTCTCAGTCTTCTCTTTTCCAGACTAAACAAACCCAATTCCTTCAGCCTTCCTTCATAAGTCATGTTCTCAAGACCTTTAATCATTCTTGTTGCTCTTCTCTGGACCCTCTCCAATTTCTCCACATCTTTCTTGAAATGCGGTGCCCAGAACTGGACACAATACTCCAGCTGAGGCCTGACCAGCGCAGAGTAAAGCAGAAGAATGACTTCTCGTGTCTTGTTTACAACACACCTGTTAATGCATCCCAGAATCACGTTTGCTTTTTTTGCAACAGTATCACACTGTTGACTCATATTAAGCTTGTGGTCCACTATGACCCCTAGATCTCTTTCTGCCATACTCCTTCCTAGACAGTCTCTTCCCATTCTGTATGTGTGAAACTGATTGTTCCTTCCTAAGTGGAGCACTTTGCATTTATCTTAATTGAACTTCATCCTGTTTACCTCAGACCATTTCTCCAATTTGTCCAGATCATTTTGAATTTTGACCCTGTCCTCCAAAGCAGTTGCAATCTCTCCCAGTTTGGTATCGTCCGCAAACTTAATAAGCGTACTTTCTATGCCAACATCTAAATCTTTGATGAAGATATTGAACAGAACCGGTCCCAAAACAGACCCCTGCAGAACCCCACTTGTTATACCTTTCCAGCAGGATTGGGAGCCATTAACAACTACTCTCTGAGTACGGTTATCCAGCCAGTTATGCACCCACCTTATAGTAGCCCCATCTAAATTGTACTTTCCTAGCTTATCTATAAGAATATCATGTGAAACTGTATCAAATGCCTTACTAAAGTCTAGGTATATCACATCCACCGCTTCTCCCTTATCCACAAGGCTCGTTATCCTATCAAAGAACGCTATCAGATTAGTTTGACATGATTTGTTCTTTACAAATCCATGCTGGCTATTCCCTATCACCTTACCACCTTCCAAGTGTTTGCAGATGATTTCTTTGATTACCTGCTCCATTATCTTCCCTGGCACAGAAGTTAAACTAACTGGTCTGTAGTTTCCTGGGTTGTTTTTATTTCCCTTTTTATAGATGGGCACTATATTTGCCCTCTTCCAGTCTTCTGGAATCTCCCCTGTCTCCCATGATTTCCCAAAGATAATAGCTAGAGGCTCAGATACCTCTTCTATTAACTCCTTGAGTATTTTAGGATGCATTTCATCAGGCCCTGGTGACTTGCAGGCATCTAACTTTTCTAAGTGATTTTTTACTTGCTCTTTTTTTATTTTCTCTTCTAAACCTACCCTCTTCCCGTAAGCATTCACTATATTAGACATTCCTTCAGACTTCTCAGTGAAGACCGAAACAAAGAAGTCATTAAGCATCTCTGCCATTTCCAAGTTTCCTGTTACTGTTTCCCCCTCCTCACTGAGCAGTGGGCCTACCCTGTCCTTGGTCTTCCTCTTGCTTCTAATGTATTGATAAAAAGTCTTCTTGTTTCCCTTTATTCCCATAGCTAGTTAGAGCTCATTTTGTGCCTTTGCCTTTCTAATCTTGCCTCTGCATTCCTGTGTTATTTGCCTATATTCATCCTTTGTAATCTGACCTAGTTTCCATTTTTTATATGACGCCTTTTTATTTTGTAGGTCACGCAAGATCTCGTGGTTAAGCCAAGGTGGTCTTTTGCCACATTTTCTATCTTTCCTAACCATCGGAATAACTTGCTTTTGGGCCCTTAATAGTGTCCCTTTGAAAAACTGCCAACTCTCCTCAGTTGTTTTTCCCCTCAGTCTTGATTCCCATGGGACCTTACCTATCAGCTCTCTGAGCTTACCAAAATCCACCTTCCTGAAATCCATTGTCTCTATTCTGCTTTTTTCCCTTCTACCCTTCCTTAGAATTGCAAATTCTATGATTTCATGATCACTTTCACCCAAGCTTCCTTCTACTTTCAAATTCTCAACAAGTTCCTCCCTATTTGTTAAAATCAAGTCTAGAACAGCTTCCCCCCAGTAGCTTTTTCAACTTTCTGAAATAAAAAGTTGTCTGCAATGCAGTCCAGGAACTTATTGGATAGTCTGTGCCCCGCGGTGTTATTTTCCCAACATATATCTGGATAGTTGAAGTCCCCCATCACCACCAAATCTTGGGCTTTGGATGATTGTTAGTTGTTTGAAAAAAGCCTCATCCACCTCTTCCACCTGATTAGGTGGCCTGTAGTAGACTCCCAGCACGACATCACCCGTGTTTTTTACCCCTTTTAGCCTAACCCAGAGACTCTCCACACTTCCGTCTCCTATGTCTATCTCCACCTCAGTCCAAGTGTGTACATTTTTAATATATAAGGCAACACCCTCCTCCCTTTTCCCCCTGTCTATCCTTCCTGAGCAAACTATACCCATCCACACCAACATTCCAGTCGTGTGTATTATCCCACCAAGTTTCAGTAATGCCAGCAATGTCATAGTTGTATTTATTTATTAGCACTTCCAGTTCTTCCTGCTTATTACCCATACTTCTTGCATTTGTATATAGGCATCTAAGATACTGGTTTGATCTTGCCTCTCAGCTTTGCCCTGACCCTCCTTCCTCTCTGCCATTATAGCCCGTGCTCCCTCCTGTTTCCAACCCATCTCCCAGGTCTTGTTCCCCACTTACCTGTGGGGTTTGCTCACCTGTCCCCGTCGAACTTAGTTTAAAGCCCTCCTTACTAGGTTAGCCAGTCTGTGCGGAAATAAGGCCTTTCCCCTCTTCGAAAGGTGAACGCCATCTGTGCCTAGCAGTCCTTCCTCGAATAGCATCCCGTGGTCGAGGAAGCCAAAGCCCTCCTGGCGACACCATCTTCGCAGCCAGGCATTCACCTCCACGATGCATCTGTCTCTGCCCGGACCCCTACCTTCAACAGGAAGAATCGAAGAGAATACTACCTGTGCTCCAAACTCCTTAACCAGTACTCCCAGAGCCCTGTAGTCACTCTTGATCTGCTCAGTGTCACACCTCGCAGTATCATTTGTGCCCACATGGATGAGTAGCATGGGGTAGTAGTCAGAAGGCTGGATAATCCTCGACAATGCCTCTGTAACATCTCGGATACGGGCCCCTGGCAGGCAGCATACCTCCCGGGATGAATGGTCAGGGCGACAGATGGGTGTCTCCGTCCCCCTCAGCAGAGAGTCTCCAACCACCACTACCCTACGTTTCTTATGAGTGGTGGCAGCAGACCTCCCAGCCTTAGGGGTATGAGGCTTCACCTCCTTGACTGTTGGGGTTGATTCCTTCTCTCCTGTATCAAGAAGAGCATAACGGTTATCTTTTACCACAGCAGGAGGGTTTGCAGCAGCGGTGGAGCACTGCCTGCTGCTAGAAGTAACCAGCTGGCTGTGTCCACCCTGAGCCTCCTCCTCCACTGGTGTGTCAGATACACCCTGAGGCATCTCCTCCTCCACTGGTGTTTCAGTAGTCCTGTGAACTGGGACAGCTACGTTAGCTGTCTCCACATGGATACTGTCCAGGAATTGCTCATGGATATGGATGTTCCTCAGCCTAGCCACCTCCTCCTGTAGCTCTCCCACCTGCTGCCTGAGAGATTCCACCAGTAGGCACCTTTCACATTGGATGCCAGCCCCAGCCTGGATATCAGTAAGTGGAAATTGCAAATTACATTCTTTGCAAGCCCACACCAGAATCTGGGTAAAAGCATCCATGCTTTCGTGCTCTGTCTGGCTACAGGCGCAGGTGAGGGAGACAGAAGCAGTGCTGGCACAGGTGTTGCGGGTCCTTCTCACCATTGTAAGCCTCCCTCTGTCAAACTCTCTCAAATTCCCGTCTGCAGCTCCCTGTCCGCTCTGCTCTGCTGTAAACAGAAAGGTTTTGGATGTGGCTCAGTTTATAGGTTCAGGGGACCAATGGGTCACAGATGAGACCGACAAGGGACCCCCACTCCCTTCCTACTCTCCTTCCAAGCTCCCTTGCAAAACTCCGTTAGCAGCTCCTGTTCGCTAAGCTCCCTGGTCACTTGTGCGCATCTTTATAAAGCCCTGGCCTGAGTGAATGCCCCGCCCACTGGTTAAGGCTCAGCCAATTACCAGAGGCTTCTAGCTTTCAAACCTTCCTGGTAGCTCCGTCTCCAACTGCCAGCTACAGCACACGGTCCTTCAAACAAACAAACCAAACAGACTGACAAACACAAGCTCAGCACACAGCCAGTAACCCCCAAACACAAACACAAACACTGCAGACAGTCACTTACCCCAAAGATGCTATATGTGCTCCTCCTTCACCTGGAGAACTCCCTTGCAAAACTCCCTGTTAGCAGCTCCTGTTCGCTGTATAACACAGGCCCTAGAACATCACCGAGTGCTTCCTCCAGAAAACCTATGGCATGTGACTAAGCCAGACCACATCTTCTGAAAAGACATCTCCATGCATTCGAGCCAGCTGGTAAGAAAAAATCCTTCATCTGCGGGGATGTGAAGTTAAAGAACACGGAGAAGAAGAAAACCTCTACTTGGGTTGTTACTGGAGCTGAAGCAGAGAGGCCAGGATGAACACAGCTAGGGCCCAGGACTGACTATCAGCAGATCTGCCGTTTTCTGTTCTTGGCTTTTGACCATAAGCGAATCTCTTTGCTTCTGTGTGCCTCAGTTTCCACAACTATCAAATAAAGCTAATCAAGGTTCTGTTTTTTTTCTCTTCTCTTTTGCAAGGTGGGAAATTTAGATACATTTTGGGCCTGTTTACACTACCAGTCTAAAGTGTCTTTGTAAGCTGATGACCCCACCTCTTGTTCAGAACCTATGGATAACACAAGCTCCTAAGTTTGTTCTGTGCTTAGTCCCTATGGACCAGCTGGGCTGGCTGGCCTTTTCTCGCTGAGCTGTGTGGAGCAGGTTCTGGGTACTAGGGATATGAAGAGGCTCTCAAGGACTAATTCTTGAAAATAAATATCGATGAACTGAAACACAATATAAAATCACTGCCACTAACATTGGTGGGTGATCAAATACTAGCAGAGCGGTAATTATTGCTGAGGACAGGGCAGTGACACAGAGCAATTGGAACCCTTGATAAGTTGGGACCCAGTGAAAGAAAACAAGTTTGAAAAGAACCAAAGGAAAGGTCCTCTACCTAGTAACAAAGCATGCAGGCCACACCTACACAATGGGGAAGTGTATCCAGGAAAGCACTAACTGTGAAGAGGATTTAGGGGCCATGCTGGGCAAGTCATTCAACATGAGCACCCAGTGTGAACAGGGCTAACGCCATCATTAGATGTATTAAAAGAGCAGTGAATAGCATAGGGAGGTGACACACCATCAGTAAGACTGATCCTGGAATACTGCCTCCAGTTTTGGCATCCACCTTTGAAAAAGATTTTGAAATATTGGAGATGGGGCAGCCAAAAGCAATGAAACTTTTTGAGGGCTGGAGACAAATGCCTGCTAGTGAGCTATTGAAGAGCTTAGCACGTTTAGATGATCAAAAAGATCGGGAGGTGACGTCATTGAAGTGTTGAAGTGACTTCATGGAGAGAAAAGATTGGGTATTAAAGGGCTCATTAATCTAGCAGAGAAAAGTAGAACAAGACCCCGTGGCTGGAAACTCAAAAGAGACCAATTCATATTAGAAATAGGACACAAATATTCAACGGTGAGGATGAATCACCAAAGGAAGAAACTAGAAAGGGAAGTGGTGGGAATTCCCCATTTCTTGGTGTCTTCTAATGAAGACGAGGTGCCTTTCTGGAATGTGTTTAGTGAAAAACTAGCTACTATTCTATACAGAAAGCATGTGCTATGCAGGGTGTCAGATTACATGCTCTAATTGTCAATTCTGTCCATAAAGTCTTCTAATTTATGAACAATTGAGCGTAGCATGGGGAAGAGCCTCTCGTGTTTACTGTGTAGTCGGTGTCATTCCCACAATGAAGAATCACTGAGTGGGGTGAGACAGGGGCAGCAGCTCAAACATCCAATGCAGCTGGACAGAGGCAGGACATCAGCACTGCAGGGGAGGGGTGAGTGCGGCAGTGACATCATAAGGGCATTTGGCAGGACCTCAGCCTATTGGACAAAGGTGGTGCGGAGGCGATGATCTCACTGAGAGATCTTGACATTAGCCAGGCAGGACAGGGGTGAAGGACAGGGGCAACCTTGGAGATCCCTGTAGCTTTGCTTCAGCACGTCTCCTTCTCGAGGTCTCTCCTTGAGGACTGAGAATTCACTTTCACATACGTGAGCGCAAGGAGGACCCTCTTCGGAGTTTTCTCCTTTTCCTTGATTGATTTTGCCAGACAACAGACATCCCTGTACCGAAGGTAAGAACCTCCGAGAGGTTTGGAACCTGTTCAGTCTGATCCATCAGGTGCTAGCTGATTTTTAGGACAGGAAAACACTAGATCGTGGGGGCAGCATTTGATTTTCAGCCTAGGCCTTGTGTCTTAGAATCACTGGGGATTTTGGGGTTTCTCCTTTTTGTTTTCCCTTTTCCTCTGTACCTCCTACCTTTCTCTTCTTGCTTCCTTTGTCCTTTTCCTCTGCTCTCCTCCCACCACCAGGAGCTCTGTGTGTGCACTGGCAGGGGTGGGAGGCCCTCACAGAGAGGTGAGACTGGAACAGTGCTCCAAGAGCAATCCCCTCGGTGGTGACCTGCGTCATTCTTTGGGCTATTTGATGAGAACCGTTCGCCTCCCTCCCCTCAATGTCTCAACCTTGATTGGCTGAGGAGGGGGCTATTGACAGGGAGGAAACTCTGGTCTTTGTTGTTCTCTTTTATGACCAAGCACAGAAGTCACAACCAGTTATACGTTTGACTAATGTTGATGTTGCTCTCCATTCATTGTCTCAGAGAAGATCATGATCCTCTCTAACCTTCCAATTCTTCAAAAAGAATTGTAGAATAATTCCTATGAACAATTGTTGGTCTGTAGCACATTTGAGAGCAACTCTGCTTCTTAGTGGCTGCATCAGCTAAGACAAGTCACTGCTCCTTTTTCAGCCTTAGTTTCTCCGTCTGTCAAATACGAATAACAATACTCTCCCACCTACCTCACGATGGGTGGATGATGGGGATCCATTGAAGAGTGTCACTAGTAGCAGTGCAGAACAGGAGGTGTCCTATCACATTGAGCCATATCAGATGATGACATAATATTCTATTTTATTGATATTTTATTCTTTTGAAATTGTTAAGAGCAGCAACTACTTAGCTCAGACTGAAGCATCTCATCTAACTTTCTAGACCACGGTGTCTCCTCTTTCTGTACGACGAGACAGTTGAATGCACTGTGACAAGGAGGAGATGCTCTTGTTTTGCAAACAAATATTTTTGCAAAGAGTTTTCATCCTGCTTGAAGAAACAAAGTGGTTTAGTCACTCAGATTTGGATTTTCTGACAGAAAACAGTTTCCATGAAAATTGTCACCCCTTCTTTCCTGGGCTGTATCCCTGCTTCCGTGGAGGTTGCTGTCTGTTAGATGGAACAAGAGTCAGGACTGTTGGCTTCTCTTTCTGGCTCTGTCACCGCTTTGCTGTGAGACTCCTTGGGTAGGTCCAGTGGGAATAGGGTCAATTCTCTAACTCCAGGCAGCAGTGAGCCTGGGTGAGAAGGGATGCTCAAGCTGTCTGCGGAGGAGAAAGGGATGTTTCCAGGTGTTGAACGTCAAGAATTCTAAACTTTGCTAAAATGGCTGGTTTAGAGAAACAAGAAATAGTTGAGACCAAACTTGAACCATTGTCTTTTTTAAAGCCCATTCAGGGATGTGAGTGCCAGAGAGCTATAGAGAGGGGGAGAAACTTGCCCAGTACCAAAGATAAATAGGCAGCAATGGAACCAGAAGTGACACTTCCTCTTGATAGGAAACCCCCTCCGACCCCACCTTACCCAAGGCCCCAGGCTTTTTTCTGAGAATAAAGTACGAGTAGGCCCTTAGCTAGAAGCAAGAGTTTTAACTCCCGCTAAACTTGTTTTTCTGTACAAAGGGCATGCTGAGGCAAAAAGATGTGGTCAGGGCCCCAAAAAGAGGAACTAGAATTGGAGAAAGGGGAACCAGAAAATCTGTTAAGTTATAACAGCTTATAGTTTATTATGGTTTATTAAGTTGCTTGTGTGGGCGTAAAATATAACTCATGATCATTTGACCAAAGGTACACCAATAGGTATTTTTGGACCCAAGTTCCTCAAAATTTGCTTCAGAACACAGCTGCTGAAACCGCAAGTAGGTGGAAACCAGGTGTCAAAGTCCTGACAATTACAAAAACCCGTAAAAAGGGGAAGTTACAAAGAGCAGGCTTGCAAATTAGCTCATAACCGGTATATTAATAGTAGTTGTTTTTAGCAGATGATTAGAAGATGTCATTGTATTAACCAAATATGGTATCCTCGGATGTATAAGTTCATATGGTAATTTGCGGTTTTTGGCTATATAAACCCAGGTATCACTGCTGTAGGGCAGAGCGACTTACCTCTTGCTAGAGGACTAGTCGTCTCTCCATGCATATGCATGTATTCTCTGATTAATCAATAAAGGAGCCTCAAGCTGTCTGATCAACTCAACTCGGTGGTGGTCATTTTCCATGACAATTTGGTGCATTGGCCGGGAACCCACAAGAGGGCTTCTCCTGAATCAGAGGACCGCAGGCAGTCTCCTTCCAACCCCAGGGCCCAGTAATTAAAAGGTAAGAAACCTTTTGAAATCTCTAATGGGGTTTGGCAGAGGACTGGTCTGTAGGCTCCGGTTTGGGGTAAGTCACAAGCTGGGTTCGAACTTTTAGCCATCAGACAGACCTGACTAACCCTAGCCCCTCGGCCTGTTTTTTATGTGGGCAGAAGGGACATTGGAAAGCCAATTGCCCAAAAATCCAGTGCAAATACTGTAAAAAGGAGGGACACCTTATCAAAAACTGCCCTACGCGACCCCCTAGACAGTACCCACAGCAGGAGGGATTGCCTCTTCCTGCTCCACCGCCCCCTAATAAATGGTGTCCCTACCCCCTGCTTGGTTGATACGGGAGCTTCTAGCTCTACTCTAAGGGCACAAGATTTCTCCACTGTGCCCCTTTCTTCCAAAGTTGTGACTGCAGTAGGAGTGGGAAATGCTCCCATTCTCCACTCTGTACCGTTTTTGGTGGGTTTTTTTGGTCTCTTTAACCGACATGCATTTCTTCTTAGTCCATGTTCTCCCGTCAACCCATTAGGAAAAATTTTTTTGTGTGAATTAAATTGTACAATCTGTTGTACCCAAATGGTGTGTATCGGGATATGCCTGATCCCGCTCACAATAAGGTCCTGGCATCTTTTTAAAGGAACACTCTAAGGAGAAGACCGACCCCAGCCCTTCCTCGTTGCAACAGGAACTGTTGGTTAAGGTCTCTCCCTCCCTGTGGGCATTGTGAGCCGATCATGCTGACCAGGTTGGGCACATTGGATCTGCCCAGCTGGCTGAAATTTGCCTGAACCCAGCAAGACCACTTCCCAAAAATATAGTTAAAATCCCTCCTCTCAAACTATACCGAGGAAGGAATTTTATTGTGCTGTTTATGCTGTTGTTCTCCCTATTTTATTTATTGTTTGTAGCCCTGTTATTATTCTCTTTTGTAGTGCACCGACGCTGAGGGGTTGTTGTTGCCTCAGGCGTCGCTGCTGCCAGAGTCCCAGGTGCTGCTGCTGTCCCGTGCTGAGCTGCTGGTGCTGGGACAGGGATCTTCCACCTCCTGGCCTAAAGGGGCTGGAAAGTCCTCAGTGACCGGGCAGGGCGATGCCTCCTGCTGGGAATGAGGGCTGGGCTGCTGGGGCCACTGCTGCCCACACAACAAGCACCAGAGCCTCCCTGCCTGGCTCCCCTCCTGGGCTGGGTCCTGTCTCCGAAATCACATCCTGAGCCAGCTCCCTCTGGACTAGGTCGGGGCCTCTCCTAGCTCGGCGCCTGCGCCGGAAGCTGGTTTTGTTCACCAGAAGGCTGGGCACTGCCGCCTTCTGGCCTGGATGGGAGCTGCTTCCCTACCAGAGGTGATGAAATGGTTGCTCTGCCCCTTGGGAAGATGGCAGCTGTATCCCTGAGGCTCTGGGGCCACCTGCAGAGCCTTCTTCCTGAAGATCCTCAGGAGCCTGGCCATCCTGGAATCGAGCAGGGAGCAGGTGTGAGTCTGGACTCAAGGCAGCCTTTCACTCATGGGCCTTTTCAGTCCCTCCTCATCCCTGCTCCAACCAGAGCAGCCCCTTCTCCCCCCACAAGAGTGCAGGGAGCGCAAGCTACACACACTGGCAGGAGTTCATTGCATGATCTGCTCCCAACATTCCCCCTCGTAATCCCTGCTGCTGCTGCTGCAGTATCCAGGAAGTCTTACCCTTTCACAGCAATAGGGTCAGTCTCAAAGACCATCGTTTACTCTGGACAAGCAGCCCCCTCCTGTCATCCCAGGCCACACTCCCCCACCCCGGCTAGAGAAGGAACAGAACCCAGGAGTCTGGACTTCTCCTAGAAAACCATTCCCCATGTCAAAGTTACAAAGACCTTAGGCACAGGAAAACCAGGGCCCTCCTCATTCTCCATTGATTCCCATGCTCAGCAGCTCACAGGGTCTGGCCCAGCTATGAGACTCTCAGCCTGGGGAACAGTGTCCCACAAAGGAAGGGCTGGGAGCTCTGTTGCTGGCACCTTTCCAAACACACTGAAGATGGCTCTGGAGAAGCCCTTGCCGAGGCTGTTTGCAAATGAAATCCCCCTTTGGAGATGTTCTCTCCCCCTCTTTCTGCCTCTCTCCAGACACAGGGTAAGCCACCCTGGAACCCTAATGCAACTCACTTGCTCTACGTGATGGTCTGATGGATGGCAGGTGTTCAGGGCCAGCAGATGTCCCTCGCCTTCCTCCTCAGTCTCCAAGTGAAGGCATACTGGAGAGGGTGGTGACGAGAGGAGTTACCCTGCCCAGGCAGCAGGCAGGGTGATGGCTCTAGGGCGATTGACTGGCTGTGAAAACAAGAGTCTGTCTTATTTCCAGGGGACAGAGAAAGTCAGCCAGCAGCCACGGGGTGCAGAACACTGCCCTAGTGCGGAGGTGACAGCGGCTCCTGGATCCTGACATCCCAGCACTTTACACACCTTTCTGGAGCCTTCCAACCCCCCTGGGCTGTAGCCATGGGACCCCCAACCCTACTGATGGCAAACGGGCCTCAGCTACCGGCTCAGAGTCACACCGAGTGTCAGAGCCATGGATGGACCCCTTCACTAACACTGCTGCACACTCCCTCCCACAGCTGGCAATTGCATCCAGGCCCTAATGTCCAGTCCCCCTGCCTTTGAGAGGAAGTGTCACTCCTGGTTCCATTGCTGCCTATTGATCTTTGGGACTGGGCAAGTTGCTCCCCCTCTCTATGGCTCTCTGGCACTCACATACCCAAATGGGCTTTAAAAAAGACAATGGTTCAAGTTTGGCCCCAACTATTTCTTGTTTCTCTACACCAGCCATTTTAGCAAAGTTTAGAATTCTTGACATTCAACACCTGGAAACATCCCTTTCTCCTCCGCAGACAGCTTGAGCATCCCTTCTCACCCAGGCTCACTGCTGCTTGGAGTTAGAGAATTGACCCTACTCCCATTGGACCTACTCAAGGAGTCCCACAGCAAAGCAGTGACAGAGCCAGAAAGCATAGCCAACAGTCCTGATTCCTGTTCTAACTAACAGACAACAACCCCCATGGAGGCAGAGATAGAGCTCAGGAAAGAAGGAATGACAATTTTCATGGAAACCGTTTTCTGTCAGAAAATCCAAATCTGAATGACTAAACCACTTTGTTTCTTGAAATCATAACAAGTAGGATGAAAATTCTTTGCAAAAATATTTGTTTGCAAAACAAGAGCATCTCCTCCTTGTCACAGTGCATTCAACTGTCTCGTCGTACAGAAAGAGGAGACACCGTGGTCTAGAAAGTTAGATGAGATGCTTCAGTCTGAGCTAAGCAGTTGCTGCTCTTTACAATTTCAAAAGAATAAAATACCAATACAATAGAATATTATGTCATCATCTGATATGGCTCAATGTGATAGGACACCTCCTCTTCTGCACTGCTACTAGTGACACTCTTCAATGGATCCCCATCATCTACCCATCATGGGGTAGGTAGGAGGGGATCGTTATTTGTCCTTGACAGAAGGAGAAACTAAGGCTGAGAAAGGAGCAGTGACTTGTCTTAGCTGATGCAGCCACTAAGTAGCAGAGTTGCTCTCAAATGAGCTACAGACCAACAATTGTTCACAGGAATTATTCTACAATTCTTTTTGAAGAATTGGAAGGTTAGAGAGGATCATGAACTGCTCCGAGACAATGAATGGAGAGCAGCATCAACATTGGTCAAACATATAACTGGTTGTGACTTATTTGCAATTTGCCCCAGGCCCCGGGCCCTGCAGGGGCCCCTATGAGAGTTCTTCGGGCCCCTGGATCGGGGTCCTTCACTCGCTTCGGGGGGCCCGGAAAACTCTCGTGGGGCCCGGGCTCGTGGAGCTTCTTCAGCTCCCGGTTTTCGCTGGCAGGGGGTCCTTCCTTCCATGGCAGAAGGACCCCCGCCGCCGGCAAATTACCGCCAAAACAGGACCCACCGCCAAAGTGCAGCCGGGTCTTCTGCTGTAATTCGGCGTCTGGGGGCCCTTCCGTTCCAGGACTTACCGCCAAAGTGCCTCGAAGCCGCCAAGAACCCCAGGGCCCTGAAATCCTCTGGGCAGCCCTGCCGAGGGGATCACTCTCGGAGCACTATTCCAGTCTCATCTCTCTGTGAGGGCGTCTCAAAACCCTCCCACCCCCTCCAGTGCACACACGGAGCTCCTGGTGGTGGGAGGATAGCAGAGGAAAGGAACAAAGGAAGCAAGAAGAGAAAGGTCAGAAGGACAGAGGAAAAGGGAAAACAAAAAGGAGAATCCCCAAGGTCCCCAGTGATTGTAAGGGATAAAGCCCTAGATCGGAAATAAAATGCTGCCCCCACAATCTAGTGTTTTCCTTTCCTAAAAATCAGCTGGCACGTGATGGATCAGACTGAACAGGTTCCAAACCTCTCAGAGGCTCTTACCTTCTCTACAGGGACATCTGTTTTCTAGCAAAATCAACCAAGGAAAAGGAGAAAACTCCGAAGAGGGTCCTCCTTGCGCTCACATACGTGAAAGTGAATTCTCTCTCAGTCCTCAAAGAGAGACCTCGAGAAGAAGATGTGCTGAAGCAAAGCCACAGGGATCTCCAAGGTTGCCCCTGTCCTGTACCCCTGTCCTGCCTGGCTGATGTCAACATCTCTCTGTGAGATCATCGCCTCCCCACCACCTTTGTCCAATAGGCTGAGGTCCTGCCACTGCCGCACTCACCCCTCCCCTGCAGTGCTGATGTCTTGCCCCTGTCCAGCCACATTGGATGTTTGAGCTGCTGCCTCTGTCTCACCCCACTCAATGACTCTTCACTGTGGGGATGACACCGCCTACGCAGTAGAACACGAGAGGCTCTTCCCCATGCTACGCTCAATTGTTCATAAATTAGCAGACTTTATGGACAGAATTGACAATTAGAGCATGTAATCTGACACCATGCATAGCGCATGCTTTTTGTATAGACTAGTAGCTAGTTTTTCACTAAACACATTCCAGAAAGGCACCTCGTCTTCATTAGAAGACACCAAGAAATGGGGAATTCCCTCCACTTCCCTTTCTAGTTTCTTCCTTTGGTGATTCATCCTCACTGTTGAATATTTGTGTCCTATTTCTAATATGAATTGATCTCTTTTGAGTTTCCAGCCACGGGGTCTTGTTCTACTTTTCTCTGCTAGATTAACGAGCCCTTTAATACCCAATCTTTTCTCTCTATGAAGTCACTTCAACACTTCAATGACGTCACCTCCCGATCTTTTTGATCATCTAAACGTGCTGAGCTCTTCAATAGCTCACTAGCAGGCATTTGTCTCCAGCCCTCAAAAAGTTTCATTGCTTTTGGCTGCCCCATCTCCAATATTTCAAAATCTTTTTCAAAGGTGGATGCCAAAATTGGAGGCTGTATTCCAGGATCAGTCTTACTGATGGTGTGTCACCTCCCTATGCTATTCACTGCTCTTTTCATATATCTAATGATGGCATTAGCCCTGTTCACCACAGCATCACACTGGGTGCTCATGTTGAATGATTTGCCCAGCATGGCCCCTAAATCCTCTTCACAGTTAGTGCTTTCCTGGAGACACTTCCCCATTGTGTAGGTGTGGCCTGCATGCTTTGTTACTAGGTAGAGGACCTTTCCTTTGGTTCTTTTCAAACTTGTTTTCTTTCACTGGGTCCCAACTTATCAAGGGATCCGATTACTCTGTGTCACAGCTCTGTCCTCAGCATTAATTACCACTGTGCTAGTATTTGATCACCCACCAATATTAGCAGCAGTGATTTTATATTGTGTTTCAGTTCATTGATATTTATTTTCAAGAATTAGTCCTTGAGAGCCTCTTCATATCCCTAGTACCCAGAACCTGCTCCACACAGCCCAGCGAGAAAAGGCCGGCCAGCCCAGCTGGTCCATAGGGGCTAAGCACAGAACAAACTTAGGAGCTTGTGTTATCCATAGGTTCTGAACAAGAGGTGGGGTCATCAGCTTACAAAGACACTCTAGACTGGTAGTGTAGACAGGCCCAAAATGTATCTAAGTTTCCCACCTTGCAAAAGAGGAGAAAAAAAAGAATCTTGATTAGCTTTATTTGATAGTTGTGGAAACTGAGGCACACAGAAGCAAAGAGATTCGCTCATGGTCAAAAAGCCAGGAATAGAGAACGGCAGATCTGTTGAGAGTCAGTCCTGGGCCCTAGCCACGTTTATCCTGGCCTCTCTGCTTCAGCTCCAGTAACAACCCCAGTAGAAGTTTTCTTCTTCTCCATGTTCTTTAACTTCACATCACTGCAGAAGAAAGATTTTTCTTCTCAGCTGGCTCGAATGCATGGAAATGTCTTTTCAGAAGATGTGCTCTGGCTCAGTCACATGCCATAGGTTTTCTGGAGGAAGCACTCGGTGACGTTCTATGGCCTGCGTTATACAGAAGATGGACATAAAGTCCTTTCGGACCTTCAACTTTTTCTTTTGCTATTAGGGTGATGCTGGACATTTTCTCACATTCACTTTCCTTTGAAATCATTTAAATCCAGTCCAAAGGATTTCCTCTTCCATTTTACCTTCAGCAACTTTCATAGAAACAGTTACTATTAGCCCACAGGTTTCCAGTTGCAGGCTGTCCCAGGGTGAGATGGCCATGAAAGAGGTGGCAGCTTAACTGAACCTATCCTCAGGTGAAGGGAATAAGTGCAGGGCTACATGAGAAGGGAGTGGCATGTAAGTAGGATCCAGACCTGTTGGGTGCTATAAGGACAGCCTGTGCTCAGCCTAGAGAGACCCCCCCCCAGTGGGAGGAGACCTGGAAAGGGGTTGGATAGTCCTTTAACGGCAGTTTAGGTTCACAGTAGGGGATGGAACAGTCAAGCTGCTAGGGATGGAAGCTGGGCCTCCTGGCAGTGTCCAGGAATGAAAGCACAGCATCTGCCAGGAAGGGTCCTGTGAAAGGGCACGCCCCACCCACCCTCCACTCCAGACACTCCAGACATTTTCATCGGGCCCTGCCCTGTGGACCTGACCGCCTCCCTGCCCCTCCCCCGCACTTTCACCACGAGCCAGCTGCACGATTTGCAGCCAGTTCAGTTCCAGACCGTGCCAAGAAAACATCTGTACATGCTCATGCTCCACCCTCTTCACTTCATCACCCTCACATCCCACCATGACACAAAGGGGCAGGACCTCCTGCCACCTCTCGATGGTGAGAAGTCCCGCTGGACTAGCCTATACTCCACCCTGGTTCCCAGGCCCTCTGGAGATATCAGTCGGTAGCTCCTCCACAGGGATGTGAGCACGGTCATGTACTTCACACGGTTTACCCCTATCCTGAACACCTGCGCCTTCTGTGGCGCAAGGGAAACCCTGGCACACATTTATCTAGAGTGTGCCAGGTTGCAGCCCCTATTCCAGCACAATGGATTCTCTCTAACCCTCCTCCCAAACCCAGCAACAGAGATGCCAGGATGACACAGGGGAAAAGAATGTTTGATGCATGAAGCATCATCTAAAATCACCTTCCAAGGAGTTAGAGAGAATCCAGGATAAAATTAAGGATTCAAAATTCATATTGTTACTGCTAGTAGGGTAATAATTTGCTACTCAGATAATACATCTGAAGAATTAGATAAAAGTACCCAGTAGAACAAAAAGCTCAGCTTGCAAAATTAGACCCTCAGACCTGTTAGGCTTGTTAGCCATTAACAGTATGGAAAGCTGTACCTTCAAGGTTGTTTCTCCTCTGTTTGGACTTGTGACACAGGTGAAAGTAAGCGTGTATGGGCTGATACGGAGGACCGGTAAGAAAAGCAGACTGGCTGAGGGAGGGAAAAGCCTGCCTCCTGCATAAGCATAGTTTAAACTCAGCTGTTCCCTCAGGGTTAGGAGCAGTTTCTGGCATCCTTGTTAATTTCACTCACAGTAGGTGGGGGGAGTAGGGAGGGTGTGTTTGACCATGGCAGGGGCAGTCCTTGTCAGCCCCCGGGATGAGGGGATCTTGTCTCCAATACTAATATAGACAACAAATAAAAGTATTTGGCTGCACAGCTTAAATCCAGAGCTAATAAAAGCAAGTGGAAGGGGAAAACTCACTGTCACATTGGTTTCTCGTCTTCTCCGTCCCCCTCCTCCAGCCAGGCTGCAGACAAGGCTCTGCATTCCTCATCCCCAGCAGGGCTCCTCCTTTAGGCACTAGCTTGCAGTAGGGACACTGCCTGCTGCTGCTGCCTGCCTAAGAACAGTTTAAATTCAGCTGTTCCCTGCGCAGTTCAGCCCCCAGGGTTAGAAGCCATTTCTGGCATCCTTGTTAATTTCACTCCCAGTTGTTATTGTTGGGGAGGGGAGAGTGTGTGTGACCATGGCAGGGGCAGTTCTTTTCTGTCCCCAGGATGAGGGGATCTCCAATACCCAAAAAACACAATCAAAATCAGGTACCATTTCCAAGTTCAAATCTATCCCATTCCCTCCTCAGCAGAGCATCATGGTTGTGATGTCCAAACTGCTTGCAGATTCTCTTTGAAATGTTACTGAACCGCACAGGGAACAGCTGAGTTTAAACCAGGGGTCAGCAACCTATGGCACGTGTGCCAAAGGCGGCACGCGAGACAATTTTTCATGGCACGCGGGGCAGACTGAGCTGCTCAGTCCGCCACCTATCTGGGGTTCCCGCTGCTGGCCCTTTGCCAGCTGGGGTCCCACTCAGCACCCGCTGCTGGCCTGGGGGAAGGAACCCCAGGCTGAGACCCCAGCTGGCAGGAGTCAGTGGTGGAAACCCCAGAGCTCTGGTGGTCAGCCCCCGGCTGCTCTGGGGTTCTGGCTGCTGGCCCCTTGCCAGCTGGGGTCCCCGCAGCCCACTCACTTTGCTTCCAGTTGGAGTTCCAGCGCAGGCCCCCTGCTAGACAGGGTCCAGACTTTCAGCCCTGCTCAGCCCTACCAGCCACCAGCTCCATTCACCTAGGCTGCTGATCTGGGGTTCCAGCCGCTGACCTTCTGCCACCTGGTTATCAACTTATAAGTCAGAAGCTTGTATGCAGCTTAAAGTATCTAAATAGGTGCCACCAGACATTGGAAAACTCAGCAAGGAAAAGCAAGAGCAAGGATCACACTACACTAATAAGATCTGAATTTTAATTTAATTTTAGATAAAGCTTCTGAAACATTTTGAAAACCTTGTTTACTTTACATATAACAGTAATTTGGTTATATAGTATAGACTGATAGAGAGACCTTCTAAAAAACCAGCACTCGAAGCCTTAAATTAGAGTGTATACATGAAGACTCGGCACACCATTGCTGAAAGGTTGCCGATCCCTGGTCTAAACTGTTCTTATACAGAAGGCAGGCTTCTCCCTTTCGCAGCCAGTCTCCCTGCTCCTGCTGCAAGCTAGAGGCAAACTCCTGCAGCTGCTGCTGAGTGCCAGGCAGGGAGAAAGCATGGAGCCCAGTGTCTGCAGCCTGGCTGGAGGAGGAGGGAAGATACGGAGAAAAATGTGACAGTGAGTTTTCACTTTTTCAGGCTTATTCCAATAGTAAAGTTTTATTACAGACAGTATTGGTAGTAGTAATAGTAGCTTTATTTTCTCTATCTATGTCATGCAATAGGAGAGATCCATGAAGTACGTAGGAGAGGTGGGTTGCTTGCGATTGGACCATATGGGTAAGAAATGCAAATTACTTTCACCCCTGCCCAAACTCCAGGGCTCCCAGCTGGTAGCTCCGGGGATGATTTAAAGGGCCTGGCTCCTAGCTTCAGCTGACTCCCCGAGCGCTTTAAATCCCGATTTAAAAGCCCCAGGATTTAAAGGCCTCACCTCTTCTGATAGAGGCCACACCTCTTCTGGTTGAGGCCCCTCTCCCTCAGCAGGACTCTGGAGTACTGGCAAGTCCTTTAAGTTACTTTCACCCCTGCCTTTCTCCATAAGAAATGGCAATGAATTGAATCATTGGGAGTCATACTTAACAATAAAAAAAACATTTTTACATGTTTATTACAATAGAAACAAAATATTCCTTTATTACACGAATTTAAAATACATTTGAAAAGAATATAAAGAGATGTATGAGTAAGCAAATAATAATGAAATGTCTTTTCTTGTATTTTAAAATATTACATGTGAACTACTTAAGTTATTAAAAAAAGTAATATATTCATGTTGAAGTATACAATGCAACAACAAACAACATTTTAACGAATATTTAAGCACATTTATTACTAAGTAGATAGTAATTTCCAAATGGCTTCATGATCTCCATAATCTTTGGTGTTGGATACACGAATTCTGATATCTAATGTAGATCGATGACTTGTCATCCATGATTTAACATATGGTATTGGGTCCCAAGAACTTAGTGGTTTTCCCAACAAATTGATAGTCATAAAGCTTGAGTTATGTTTAACTGTTAAATTCGCCCTTTTATCACTACAAATAGTATTCATCAACGAAAAAACTCTTTCTGCTTCTGCAGAACTAATTGTGTTCATAATTTGTTTTGCTTTCCTTATTGTTTCTGGATCAGGAAAAATTTTTGATTGAAATGTTATTGTCTACATAGTCACGAAAATCATTTAAATCGACTACAAATTTTATGAATGTACTTAATTCATGCACTTCTTCTTCTCCTGATTTCCAAGGTAACCTGACTTCTTCAATATTCCATGAAATGAGATCCATAACACTGAATAATTCAACTATTTTAGGTATATTACAAGAATGACCTAAATTATCTTCTTTATATTTAATGTGCTTTTCGTTTAATAATCTTGCCTTCATTTTTTCAATAATGCACTCTACTACATTGTCCTGTGGCAGTGATTTAAACCTTACATTAATCTTCAAACTCTAGGCATTTAAAAGCATCACTTTCTATCATTTCATTAATTTTATTTTCTTGTATACCAAAACTATCTTTTAATTGGATGAAAAAAACTTGTTTGTTTGATTAGTTTATCTTCCTTTGTTAAACTTAATTGTCTAGCTTGCAGTGCATTTGATAATAATGCAAGTTCATCCAAAATGTCAATCATTAATGCCAAGTCTTTTAAAAATTCTTTGTTTTTCAATCTTTTCTGGCATGCCAGAAAATTTCTGATTTTTGGAAAAGTAAATATAAAGAGCTGGATACGCTCTCCAGACCTCTTCGACAGCTCTAAGTCTTCAAGAAACCCCTCATGGACCAAAAACTCAGCCTATTTTGATGATTTCAATATATAGTTCTTCAGAAACTTGTTTAAGTTCAAACTGACTTATATCTGACTGATGAAAAATTGCATAAATCTTTTCCAAAAAAATCATGAAATGGCTTATTTCATTGATATCATTTATAGAATCATCTTAAGCCACTTGTAGCCGATGATTCAAACAATGCCAAATTATAATGTTTGTAAAATCTTCAATCAGTCTTGTAGCAACTTCAGATTTATGTCCAAGCATGGTGCTCGTGCCATCAGAACAAAATCTGATTAACTTTTCTTTAAATATTCTGTATCAAATCCTGTATCAGTTAATGCAGCAAAGAATCCTGTGGCACCTTATAGACTAACAGACGTTTTGGAGCATGAGCTTTCATGGGTGAATACCCACTTCCTCAGATGCATGTAATGGAAATATCCAGGGGCAGGTATATATATGTGTGCTAGCAAGCAAGCTAGAGATAACGAGGTCAGTTCAATCAGGGAGGATGAGGCCCTGTTCTAGCAGTTGAGGTGTGAAAACCAGACCCTATGCCACCAGCACTCCCAGCTATCTCCGCGACACCACTGATTTCCTGAGGAAACTACAATGCATTGGTGACCTCCCAGAAAACACCATCCTAGCCACCATGGATGTAGAGGCTCTCTACACAAACATCCCACACACAGATGGAATACAAGCTGTCAGGAACACCATCCCTGATGATGCCACAGCACAACTGGCTGCTGAGCTCTGTGCCTTTATACTTACACACAACTATTTCAAATTTGATGACAATATATATCTCCAGATCAGTGGCACTGCTATGGGCACCCGCATGGCCCCACAATATGCCAATATCTTCATGGCCGACCTGGAACAACGCTTCCTCAGCTCTCGTCCACTCACACCCCTTCTCTATCTACGCTACATTGATGACATCTTCATCATCTGGACCCATGGGAAGGAGACTCTGGAAAAATTCCACCATGATTTCAACAGCTTCCACCCCACCATCAACCTCAGCCTGGACCAATCTACACGGGAGGTCCACTTTCTTGACACCACGGTGCAAATAAGTGATGGTCACATTAACACCACCCTATATCGAAAACCCACCGACCGCTATGCCTACCTTCATGCCTCCAGCTTCCATCCCGGGCACATCACACGATCCATTGTCTACAGCCAAGCACTGAGGTACAACCGCATCTGCTCTAACCCCTCAGACAGAGACCAACACCTACAAAATCTCCACCAAGCATTCTCAAAACTACAATACCCGCATGAGGAAATAAGGAAACAGATCAACAGAGCCAGACGTGTACCCAGAAGCCTCCTACTGCAAGACAAACCCAAGAGAGAAAACCAACAGGACTCCACTGGCCATCACATACAGCCCCCAGCTAAAACCCCTCCAACGCATCATCAAGGATCTACAACCCATCCTGGACAATGATCCCACACTTTCACAGGCCTTGGGTGGCAGGCCAATCCTTGCCCACAGACAACCTGCCAGCCTGAAACATATTCTCACCAGTAACTGCACACCACACCATAATAACTCCAGCTCAGGAACCAATCCATGCAACAAACCTCGATGCCAACTCTGCCCACATATCTACACCAGCGACACCATCACAGGACCTAACCAGATCAGCCACACCATCACTGGTTCATTCACCTGCACATCCACCAATGTAATATACGCCATCATATGCCAGCAATGCCCCTCTGCTATGTACATCGGCCAAACTGGACAGTCTCTACGGAAAAGGATAAATGGACACAAATCAGACATTAGGAATGGCAATATACAAAAACCTGTAGGAGAGCACTTCAACCTCCCTGGCCACACTATAGCAGACCTTAAGGTGGCCATCCTGCAGCAAAAAAACTTCAGGACCAGACTTCAAAGAGAAACTGCTGAGCTTCAGTTCATCTGCAAATTTGACACCATCAGCTCAGGATTGAACAAAGACTGTGAATGGCTTGCCAATTACAGAACCAGTTTCTCCTCTCTTGGTTTTCACACCTCAACTGCTAGAACAGGGCCTCATCCTCCCTGATTGAACTGACCTCGTTATCTCTAGCTTGCTTGCTAGCACACACATATATACCTGCCCCTGGATATTTCCATTACATGCATCTGAGGAAGTGGGTATTCATCCACGAAAGCTCATGCTCCAAAACGTCTGTTAGTCTATAAGGTGCCACAGGATTCTTTGCTGCTTTTACAGATCCAGACTAACACGGCTACCCTCTGATACTTGTATCAGTTAATGTACGTCTCAAAGCATTATAAATATTTTCTACTTTTGTTGATTCTAATTCCACTAAATCAAGAAAAATTGTTGGTGAAGAATCTTGTAATTCACATTTTAGAAGAATTACAAGCACAGTTTTACTTGAAATTGTAGAAGCTTCATCAATAATAATACAAATCTTTGAATAGTTTTCGATTATTTTACTAAAAAATTTTCTTCTTATTCATTCAGCAATATGTTCTACGATTCTGATGGCTGAAAATCGAGAATGTAGGCAGTTCCCTAAATGTGTTTCATTCTTAATTTGTAGCTCTACTTCATCCTCCATATCTGACATTGGTCGGTTTCTTCTTACTAAGCTGTAAACGATGTTGAAATTTTTGCTGGTTATTGCAATATTTTTTTCAGTAAGTTTATCATTCACTGTAGTGAGAGGTTATTTTTTAGATTCATTTAAAAAATATTTATAACTCTCATATGAGAGCTTGATTCGAAATGTTCCTTCATTTTTCTTCTTAATGAAGCTTGCTGAACTTTTTTATCAGTTCCAGATGCTTTAATAGTACATTTTTGCCATTTCGAAGAAATGTGTAAAGATTTTCCTCCAAGGACCCCCAAATGTGACGTCTTTGCACAGTGGGAACAGCCAAGTTTTTTGCCTTCAATTATCAAGCCATTATATTTCTTTAAAAAATATTGTGCCTACTCAGAAGTCCAACAATCGGGTACTACATTTTCACAATCATGTAAATCCTCTTCCATAGTGGACACATTTTCAGATGATTCAACATTTAAGATATTTTCATCACCAAAATTATTGTCATCGGCGTTTTCAGTAATTAAATCATTATTTTTCACTACTCGAACTACTGACTAATGATTTTGTCATTTTACTTGAAAACCAATCACTAATGCTTTTCTGGCATTTCATTATGAAGGGTAAATAATATTGAATAGAAAACTTTAATCTTCCAATAACAGTCCATTTAGTATTACACACTGAAATATCACAGGCAATTTACTAGAAACAAACAGGCCGACTATGACTGGTCGTGTAGAAAACAGTTGCACAACTGCACGAATAAGGCAAGTGTGACTTCAATTAATTAACACAAGAAACAAGACGTTGTCTCTCTCTCTCTCAACAAGACGAACTTTGGGAGCGATAACATTTGACTCACATGCATATATCAACTTAATGAACGAGGCAAGTGCGACCCTGTTAATAAAATAATAAACTAGTTTGCGGTGAGCAAACATTGGCAGAGCTGGCTTTAGGCCGATTCCACCAATTCCCCTGAATTGGACCCCGTGCCCAGTGAGAATCCCTTCCCTGGCTAGAGGCGCCTTTTTAATTTTTTCTTACCCGGCGGCGTTCCGGGTCTTCGGCGGGTTCTTTGGGGTCCACTTGGGGCTTCGAGAACTGCATCAGGCAGCTTGTTTTCAGAAAGTGACCTAGACAGAATGTGTGTGCAGATACTTGGAAGGCTGCAGCAACTGTCTGAAAACTCCTTAGCTAGTTGCTGCCAGCCAGCCCCAGATGGCCACCGGGCACAGCACTGCCAAGTGCAACCTGGGCATAGGCTGCTCCATTTGGCTTACCCGGGGTAGGATGACTAGACAGCAAATGTGAAAAATCGGACAGGGGGTGAGGGGTAATAGGAGCCTATACAAGAAAAAAACCACAAAAATCGGCACATCTGGTCACCCTAACCCAGGACCACGGACCCTGCCCCACTAGCCACGGCCTGCCTTACCAAATGCTACTGCAGGAGAGATCTGAACCCACCCAGAGGCAGAACTGGGGGCTGACTCTCCTCTGGAGGATAAAGGGAGCCCCCCCACACATACCCTGTCCTGGTTCCATCCTTCCCTCCTGCCCTCATCACACAGGCTCCTCCAGGAGCTGCATTCAGAGGTTTATAAATTACAGCTCAGCAAACAAGCTGCTGGCTGCCAGGAGCCCTAGGCAGCCAACCCAAGGCACGCCAGCTACACAACCACTGCACAACAGCCCCCATCTACACCACACTCAACAAACAATCCATTGTGCTGCAAGAACCCTGTGCAGGCCCAGCAGAGCATACAGCACCTCACCCCCAGCAACACAACCACAACACACTGTACACAGCCCTCCTCCTCCCATACACACCATAAGTGACCTGCACTGCACAACCCCAAGTATTATACATCCCTCCCCAGTGCACAACCCCCAGCCCTCACCCACCACTGTGCAGACCCTCTCCCAGCCACACAACTCCCCTGCTACACAACCGACCTGCAACACACAACTCTGTCCGACGCACACACTATACACACGTCTCCACTACAGCACTCCTCCAACTAAAAAGTGCACAATGCTCAGAGCCAGGGGATGCGGGAAGGTGGAGACAGAGCCAGGAGTGGGCACATCCTCGTGGGGCAGAGGGCCCCTACAGGGCCCGGGGCAAATTGCCCCACATGTCCCCCGAGCAGGCCTGGAGCTCCCAGTCCCCCCTTACCTTGGCGGCCGCTCAAAGCAGCAGGACAAATCTGCAGCTGGCCACACTGCGGCTCTGCAGGTGAGGGGCTGGGGGCGAGGGGGCATCCTCGTAGGGCAGGGGAGCCCTGCAGGGCCTGGGGCAAATTGCCCCACTTGCCCTCAGGCAGCCCTGGAGCTCCCAGCCCCCCATATCTTTTGGCGGCCGCTCACTGACTGTTGTTAACGGGCAAGGCGGAAAGGCCTCAATTTACAACAATGGCCTAATTTTGGGTACCTCAGTTTCTCTCTTTGAGCTACAGGACTGCAGGGAACTTGTTCCAACTGCAGCCACAGCTGCGTGTGGAGTCCATGGGCACTGCAGGTGTCCAGCCCCTACGCACTTAAAGGCAGGATCCCATATTTGGACCCTACGTAAAGAGACATTCTTGAAATCTGGCCCCAGCCCACCACTGTGCTCTGCCTCCCATGCTGCCCAGCGTGGGATAAAGGGGCTGTAGGGAAGGTGTAAATCCCTCCCCCAACCTGGGAAATTCCTCCCACACAGGTGCCACTTGTGTCTCCCCCCAGCAGCTGCAGACACAAGGAGGGTTCGGGGGAGTGGGGCATGGACAGGCTGGAGGGGGAGGGGGTGCAGCAGGGATAGAGGGGTGTGACCAGGATGAAGCTGCACCTCAGTTTTATACCCTGGCAAAGCCCCTAACACCATTAAAATAGGTGCAGCACATTACTCAGCTGAGCTGCAACCTCTGTATTAACCATGTAGTTAAAGTGCTGCAGGGTCGTACCCAGGGAACTAGCTGCATCTGCAGCAGCATCTCTGCTCAGCCCAGCTTCCCCAGCACAGCTGAATTCCCTCCTTCTTCCAGACGGCTGCTTTCCCGACTCCTTCCCCAGGCCCCTGAGGGCTGCTCCCAGATCCCCTCCTGCAGTGGAATAGACATGTGGCCTGAGAACCCTGGACACTGGAGTTCTCTGTTCATCCCACACCATGGACCCTGCAGGAGCGCTAGCGCAAGCTCTTCTCACCCGCTGCCCTTGACCACTGGGTTGCAGCCCCCAGATGGGGGAGAGGAGCTCATTCTCCATGGACCAGTGAGTCCCTGGTCTCTCTGCTGGGACTCACAGACAGGGAGAAAATCGGTGCAAGCCTTGCTGGGGGTGGTTGTGTGTGACGGGGTCACCTACCTCACTAGGGCCCAGGCTGAGATCTCAGCACATTCCACGCCAGCCCACCATCAAATGGACTTTCAGCCTCTGTCCCTGTGGTAGGGGGAGGCATTGGGTCATTGCCCTGGGGGAGCTGCTGGGCGAAGGAGGCAATTTACCTGCTCACAGACCCAATGGGCTAGTTTTACTTTGGTTATTATAGTTGAAAAGTCAAGGAAGATGGGAGAGATTCCAGCAGACTGGAAAAAGGTAAATGTAGTTCCCACACATAAAAAGGGAAATAAGGACAAGCCAGGCAGTTACAGACCAGTCAGTTTAACTTCTGCACCACGAAAGATAATGCAGCAAACAATTCAGGAATCTATCTGAAAACATCTAGAAGATAATAGGGAGATAAGCGATAGCCAACTTGGATTTATCAAGGACAAGTTGTATCAAATCAGCCCTGATAGCTTTCTTTAACTGGGTAACAAACCTTGTGGATGGGGGGAAGCGGCAAATATGCTATATCTAAACTTTAGGAAGGCTTTCGATACAGTCTCACATGACCTTTTCATTAACAAACTAGGGAAATACAACCTAGATGGAGCTACTCTAAGGTGGGCGCATAACTGGTTGGGAAACTGTTCCCAGAGAGTAGTTATCAGTGGTTCACAGTCAGGCTGGAAGAGCATCAAAAGTGGGGTCCCACTGTGCTCACATCTGGGTCCGGTTCTGTTCAATATCTTCATCAGTGATTTAGATCGTAGCATAGAGAGTACAGTTACATAGTTTCACATGATAGCAAGTTGGGAGGGGTTGCAAGTGCTTTGGAGGATAGAATGAATATTCAAAATGATCTGGACAAACTGGAGAAATGGTCTGAGGGAAATAGGATGAAATTCAATAAGGACAAATGCAAAGTGCTCCATGTAGGAAGGAACAATCAGTTGCACACATACAGAATGGGAAATGATTGCCTAGGAAGGAGCGCTGCAGAAAAGGATCCAAGGGTCATAGTGGACCACAAGCTAAATAAGAGTCAACAATGTAGAGCTGTTGAAAAGAAGCCTACATCATTCTACTCCATGCTGATTAGGCCTCAACTGGATTATTGTGAAAAGTTCTGGGCACCACATTTCTGGAAAGATGCTCACAACTTGGAGAAAGTCCAGAGAAGAGCAACAAATATGATTAAAGTCTAGAAAACATGACCTATGAGAGAAGATTGAAAGAATTGTGTTTGTTTAGTCTGGAGAAGAGAAGACTGAGAGGGGACATGATAACAGTTTTCAAGTATGTAAAAGGTTTTTACAAGGAGAAGGAAGAAAAAATATTCTCCTTAACCTCTGATGATAGGACAAGAAGCAACGGGCTTAAATTGCAGCAAGGAAGGTTTAGGTTAGTTATTAGGAAAAACTTCCTAACTGTCAGGGTGGTTCAGCACTGGAATAAATTGCCTAGGGAGGTTGTGGAATCTTCGTCATTGGAGATTTTTAAGAGCAGGTTAGACAAACACCTGTCAGAGATGATCTATATAGTATTATTTACTCTTGCCTTGAGTGCAAGCGACTGGACTCGATGACCTCTTGGGGGTCCCTTCCAGTCCTATGATTCTATGATTGGATGATCCAAAGGTCTCTTCTTGCCTTAACATCTACAAATCTCTGCAAAACTAAGGGCTTGGCTACACTTGAGAATTACAGCGCTGGTGGTGGCTTTACAGCGCTGTAACTTACCCCCCGTCCACACGGGCAAGGCACATGCAGCGCTGTATCTCCCTGGCTACAGCGCTGCATGTACTCCACCTCGATGACAGGAATAAAGAGAACAGCGCTACTGTTGCATCGCTGGGGTGCCAGTGTAATCAGTGATTAATCTTACTACGCAGTAACTGACCTCCGGAACCTTCCCATAATGCTTTTAAGTAAAGATAACACCCTTTGTTTTGTTGTGATGCCTCTCTTTGTTTTGCTGTGAACTCAGGGCTCTCAGAGCTGCTTATCTAAAAAACAAACACAGCTACTGTTTGCAGTGAATGAGCAGAGGTAGGCAGGGGGATCCCTTTGGACTGTCCACAGCTAGTGTTTTCTTGAGGAGAGAAGCAGCATGGCGGACGGGAGGCGGAGGGTCCCTTTCGGAGCAGCTGCTTATCTGGTCTGTGAGGAAAAAAACAAAGAAGGCTATTTGCATTTAGTGAATGAGAGAGGGGTGGGGGAAGGGGTCGGAACTTGCAAGGCAGGGAGCTGACACAGTGTCAGCTCCAAAAATCCACTCTCTCTGTCTCCCCCACGCTCCTTGTCACACTCCACCTTACCCCCCTCTTTTGAAAAGCACGTTGCAGCCATTTGAACGCTGGGATAGCTGCCCACAATGCACCACTCCCAACACCGCTGCAAATGCTGCAAATGTGGCCACACTGCAGCGCTGGTAGCTGTCAGTGTGGCCACACTGCAGCGCTTTCCCTACACAGCTGTACGAAGACAGCTGTAACTCCTAGTGCTGTACAGCTGCAAGTGTAGCCAAACCCTAAGGGCTTGGCTATCCTGGCACTTTACAGCGCTGCAACTTTCGCGCTCAGGGGTGTGAAAAAACACCCCCCTGAGCGCTGCAAGATACAGCGCTGTAAAGCCTCAGTGTAATCAGTGCCACAGCACTGGGAGCGCGGCTCCCAGCGCTGCAAGCTATACCCATAAGGGATGTGGTTTACGTGCAGCGCTGGGAGAGCTCTCTCCCAGCACTGGCGCTCCAACCACACTCACACTTCAAAGCGCTGCCGTGACAGCGCTCCCACAGCACTACCACAGCAGCACTTTGAAATTTCAAGTGTAGCCATACCCTCAGTGTGGCACATTGAGTAGCCTCTGATGTTTTCATGTATCACCTGCTTGATCTCCAGAACTAACATTGAGTGAGTGGGGGTGGGGGTTGGGGTGTGACACAGCAGGAGCAGCTCAAACATGCAAAGGGGCTGGTCAGGGCAGTGACATCACAGTAGCCTTTTGCAGGACCTCAGCTGATTGGTCAAAGGCGGTTGGGAGGCGGTGACCTCACAGAGAGTCTATGACAATGGACAAGTAAAAGAGGCAGCAGGGTGGGGAAATGGCTTTGCTGCAGGGAGTCTCCTTCTCAAGGTTTTCCCTTGAGGACTGTGAGAGAATACAGGATCATGCCTGTGAGCGCGAGGAGGAGCCTCCTTGTGGTTTTCCCCTTTCCCACTGCTAACTGAGCGAGAAGACAGACGTCCTGTGCAGCAGGTAAGAGCCACAGAGAGGTTTGGTACCTAGGCAGCCTGACCCACCTGGTGCTGGCTAAATTCAAGGCATGGAAAACACTAGGTTAAGATGTGAGGATTTCCCCCCTGCACACACCTTATGCCATTGTCCCTCAGAATTACTGGCAGGGGCGGCTCTAGACATTTCGCCGCCTCAAGCATGGCGGCATGCCGCGGGGGGCGCTCTGCCGGTCGTCAGTCCCGTGGCTCTGGTGGACCTCCCGCAGGCATGCCTGCAGAGGGTCCGCTGGTCCCGTGGCTTCAGTGGACTTCCCGCAGGCATGCCTGCAGAGGGTCTGTGGCTTCAGTGGACAGGAGCGAATGGAGACCTCCTGGCCCGCCCCACCTGGGACCCACTGCCGGAGGGGTGCCTCAGGTAAGCACTGAACCCCCCACCCCCTTCCAGAGCCTGCACTCCCCCCCGCCCCCCCCACACCCTCCTGTCCTCAAATTCAATGCTGCACACCCACCCCGTCTAGCCCCCAAACTCCCTCCCAGAGCCCACACCCCTCCACCACACCCACCTCTTGCCCCAGCCCAGAGCCTGCATCCAGCACCCAAATTCCTTCCTAGAGTCTGCATCTCTCACCCCCCGGACTCCAATCCCCTGCCTAACCCAGAGCCTGCACCCAAACTTCTTTCCAGAGCCTGCACCCCAGAGCCCCACCCAAACCCAAAGCCTTAGAGAGATGGGTGGAGGGCTGGGGGGAATTTGGAGGGGTAGGTTCTGGACATCACCAAAATTTCTACAAACCTGCCATCCTTGGGCATTATTAGCACCACGCTCTCACAGGCTGAGCTAGTCGGTCCACAGAAAACAGCCTGCCAAGCAGCTCTTATGGAAAGGAGTCATGGGCAGCCGCAGGGTCGTTCTTGGCCTCTGGAATGAGACGGGTGGCTGAGGACATCTACTTGTGTACAGTAGAATTAGTTCAAGTGGTTGAGTGCTCGCTTTGCATGTGAGAGGCAGTGGGATCAATGGCCCCATTCCCCAGTGGCAGGAGTGTTCCCATCCTCTGCCTTCCTTTTAAAAGCACTGACAGTTTGATAGATAGGATGCTTTAAAGTGGGCCCGAAGGCCCACAAGATAGTCTGAGCAGGTGATCACACGCTTGATGCATGAACAAAGAGGGCTCAGAAGGTGGGTGAATGAAGTCAAGCAAGAGCCAGGTGCATAAGCCCCCTGCCCCCCTTGCTCTCAAACTTGGGAAGTGCCGATAAAAAAATTCTCAGTACTGATAAGGAAGATGCTTGTGCGTCAGGAACTGCTCAAGACCATGAATTTTGTAATCAAATGCTTCACCAGGTGCTGTTAATTAACTGCAGGCAATTAAATGCTTTAACTGTGATATAAACTTGCTTATATAAATTTGTGCTGTATTGAAGAAAGTCGGGAGGGGGGGCTGTTTCTGGTTCTCTGTGGAGAACAGGCATGTTCTTTGTTGCTTATGTGCACGCATCAATAAACAACTTGGTTTTGGACTTTGCTGGGTTACCTGTCTCTCTTGCCGTCAGACAAGGAACCTGAAAAGTCTGGGATAAAGATAACCCCAACAAGTTCAACCCCCCAACTCCTGCTTCTCCCCTTCCCGGCCAACACCCCTCTCCCCCCACGGACCTGCCCCCTGGCCCCAGGCTCCACCCCCCCGCCTGGTCCCAGGCTCCGCCCCCACAATCCCAGCGAGGACGGGGCCGATTCTGCTGCAGCTCCACTGGGGCTGAGGCAGCTCCGAGGCTTCTCCCAGGTTCCCCAGGGCAGAGAGTCACTTTCCCACCCGGCCCCAGCGCCAGAGCTGTCCTTAGCCATAGGCAGAATAGGCAACCGCCTAGGGCACCACTAGGTCTGAACAGATGGGAAGCAGTGGAGCGTGTAAGAGCAGAGCTGCTGGGTCCTAGAGAAAGCCGAATGCAGCACAGTCTGAGGGAGGGGATTGGCTGCTGGTGTCTCTGGCAAGGGGTCGGGGAAGGAAATCACCTGTGAGTGTGACTCTTTCCTCTGGCATGAGGTGAGGCAGGCTCGGTGGCTCTGGCAGTATCCTTTGTTGTCCCCCATAACCTCCATTCTTCTCTCCTCTGCCCCACAGAGCACCCCCGTTTCTCCCTCCCCCCCCACGGAGCACCTCTCTCTTCCCCCTCCCCTCCATCAGGGTTGGGTTGGTGAAGTGCTGTGGGGGAGAGGAGACTGGCTGGCTGGCTGCCTGCTGAGGAATGAAAGTGAAAGTAACTCACTTCCTCGCAGACAGCCAGGATTGGAAGGGTCGCACAGGGCTGGGCTGGGGATAGCCAGATAGCATGTGCAAAAAATCAGGACAGGGGGTTGGGGTAGGGTGAGCAGATGTCCCACTTTTATAGGGCCAGTCCCAATTTTGGGGTCTTTTTCTTATATAGGCTCCTATTCCCCCCCACCCCCTTCCTGATTTTTCACACTTGCTATCTGGTCACCCTAGGTGGGGGTAATTGGTGCCTATATAAGACAAAGCCCCAAATATCAGGACTGGCCCTATAAAATCAGGACATCTGGATCTGGTCACCCTAGCTGGGGAGCATGTCTCTCCCCTGGGCTGGCAGCAATCCATCTCATCTGGGGAGAGCTGCACAGGGCAGGATGAGCTGCTGTGGCTCCATGGGTGCCCCGTCCCTGAGATCAGATGCTGTGCTAACTTCACCATGGTCCGTTGGGCAAGCGGTGGTGCCCGTTGGTGTGTGATCGGACCTGAGGGTTTGCGGCTGCTGTTGCCACTCTGCACCCCAAGAGGTGGATTTTGGGGTCCTGCAGTTTTCCACCTATCTCCTCCTCTACTGCAGCTGTTGGACCAGCAGGCTAGGGGGTGAGCCAAGCATGAAAGCAGTACTGTGTTGCCATTTAAAGTGTCATTTAACAACTTTGTTTGCCAAAAATGCTTGCTAACAATCCTGAATTCAATTTCAATATTTTTTTAAATCAATATCTTAGCCAAAAACAGAAGATTAAGTTGTTAACAATTATTTGCGACAAGTTTGGTATGGGGAAGGGAGTGGGCCAGTTTTCATCAGAGAAACAAAAAATGTTGACTGACTTTCCAATAGCCCTCTTACTGCTAAATAGAGCCCTCCAACAACTGTAATATGCTCATCTCCTTACTAATGTATAGAGCAGGAGTCGGCAACCTACGGCACACATGCCAAAGATGGCACTGTCAATAACCTATTCCCAGATTTGGACTTTAGCGTCCAAATTATGGGGGTTAGCATGAAAACCTCCAAGCTTAGTTACCAGCTTGGACCTGGTACTGCTGCCACCACCCAAAAAATTAGAGTGTTTTGGGGCACTCTGGTCCCCCCAAAAACCTTCCCTGGGGACCCCCAGACCCAAATCCCTTGAGTCTCACAACAAAGGGAAATAAACCTTTTCCCTCCCCCCCCCCTCCAGGTGTTCCTGGAGAGATACACAGAAGCAAACTCCGTGAAGCTAAACAGAGGGATTCCACCCTCCCCGTTCCCAGCCTGAAGAACAGAATTACCCAGAGTTAATCTCTCTTCCCACCTCACCCAGAGGGAATGCAAAGTCAGGCTAGTACATCTAACACACCCAGGTTTCCCCCGGACTTCTTCCTCCCACCAATTCCCTGGTGAGTACAGACTCAATTTCCCTGAAGTTCCTCACTAAAGAAAAACTCCAACAGGTCTTGAAAGAAAGCTTTATATAAAAAAAAGAAAGAAAAATACATAAAACTGGTCTCTCTGTATTAAGGTGACAAATACAGGGTCAATTGCTTAAAAGAATATTGAATAAACAGCCTTATTAAAAAAAAATACAATTCAAAGCACTCCAGCAACTATAGACATGTAAATACAAAAGAACATAAAAATCCCCTATCTGATCTTTGGTACTTGCAACTGGGAAACAGAAGATTAGAAAGCAGGAAATAGATAAATCCTCCTCATAGCTGAGAGAGATTCAGGCAGAAGACAAAGAACTCAGACACAAACTTCCCTCCACGCAGAGTTGAAAAAATCCTGTTTCCTGATTGGTCCTTTGGTCAGGTGCTTTAGGTGAAAGAGACATTAACCCTTAGCTATCTGTTTATGACAGGCACGCAAGCTGATTTTTGATGGCACGCAGTGGCGAACTGAGTGGCTCAGCCCGCCACTGCTCTGGGGTTCCGTCTGCTGCCCCATTGGCACCCACGGTCCCGGTCGCCGGCCCCACTCAGCACCCACTGCTGGCTTGGGGACCCTCAAGGAACCCCAGGCTGGCAGCGGCTGAGCAGGCCGGTGGCTGAGATCCCAGCTGAGCCACTCAACCCACTGTTGGCCTGGGGTTCCATTCACTCAGCTGGCAGCGGGCTGAGCAGGACTAAATTCAACAAAATAGGAAAACAAGAGCAACTAATGACAAAGTGCACGAGCCTAGAGCAGTGGTCCCCAACCTTTTTTGTCTGGCGGGCAACGGATGAAGGACCGTGGTGGCAGACAAGCATCCGCCGAAATGATGCCGAATTTTGGCGGCATTTTGGCAGATGCTCATCCTCCGGCCAGTACGTGGGTTCACTGAGAGGCCCCTGCGGGTGCCGGGGCACCTGCGGGCACCGCACTGGGGACCCCTGACCTACAGAGCCTCCTGAAGCACGGTGATCGTTTTGATTTAAATGGACTTGAACTGTACAAAGAATTGAGTTGTTGCCACATGCAAAATCGATGATGGACATTGTACAGTTTATACATACCAGCAAACTTGTTCACATATATCCTAATGTGTACATTGCCACTCGTATTCTACTGACAATTCCTGTAACAGTAGCATCAGGAGAACGGAGTTTTTCAGAACTAAATCTCATTAAAAACTATCTCCGCTCTACAATGAGTCAGGAACACTTGACTGGTCTTGCTATTCTTGCAGTCAAACAAGACATCACTTTGTCTTTGTCATAGGATGACATTATTACTGAATTTGCAACCAAAAAAACCATAAAGATTGCTTTTAATTAAAAACTAATCCTTGTTTCAATACCTCTTCATGTACATTTCCAATAAAATGTTGACAAATTAAAAATAAGATATTATTTGCATCATTCTGTCAAATCAGAATTTTTTCTATAGTGCTACTTCTTTAGTGCTAGTCCATCAGCATTACAGTGTGCTTAATTAAGTTAAACTGGTTTTAATAACATGCTTGTGGCAAGTTTTCCAATAGAGTAAGCTTATATTTGTGTTGCTAAGAGCAAGACATGCAGGGGGCACCAGTTTAATAATCTTGCCTAGGGCACCATAAATCCTAAGGACGGCCCTGCCCAGTGCCCCCGGGGTCTCTCACTCACGGAGGCCTTAGGGCTCGGCCGGGTCCCAGCTGGAGAAAGCCAACCCCCCCCCGCTGGGCACGGAGGGATTAATGCCGGGACACCCCACCCCCGCACAGACCCGGGAGCAGCAGCTGCTCAGCCCCGGCCCGGCTCGCACGGAGGCGGCAGCAGCAGCTTTGTTCTCCCGCCCCCACCGGGGCTTGCACGGAATATGCGCAATTTCACCTGCTGAACCCCTCGCTTACCTGGGCTGGAACGGGCGGAAGCACCCCGAGGCAGGCTGGGAAATGTAGTTCCTGACTCTCAGGCTGGCCTTTCCCGTCACTGGGCATGCGCAGATCGGGGGGGCGGGCCGGGGCGAAGTGTGATCAGCTGCTCCATTGTGATCTGGGAGCGCGAGTGGAGCAGTAGGGTCTGTGCCGGGGAGACACATTAACACCCCCCCCCCGTGCCCGGCCCCGCCCACGCCCCCGCTGGAGCCTCCGTGGGGCCGCCGCGGGCTTCGCCTGACCCGCTGCGGAGCTGCAGCCTCCAGGTACCGCAGCGCGCCTGGGGGGGCGGGGCCGGGGCCGGGGCCGGGGCCGGACGGTGACTCTGCCCCAGTGTCGGGGGGGGGACCCGCTATCTCGCAGCGCCGGGATCTGCTCCCTGGGCCGCGCCCGCGGGGGGCTCGGAGCAGCTGTCCCCGCAGGAGCCCAGCGCCCCCCGGGCCCGGCCAGGATCTGCCCTGGGGGCCTGGCGCCACTGGGGTCGCGGCGTGGGGGTCCTGGGGGGAGACTGGGAAAGAGGCGGATGGAAAGTGTCTCTGCAGCCCGGACATGGCCGGGCGGGGGGGGAGGAGGAGGAGGGGGAAAGAGCCAGTGACCCCCGAGGAGCGAGGAGAGTAATGGCGGGGCTGAGATTCCCTCGGATTTACCGCTGCCCCCTCCCGTGGGGATCCCCCGTCCCGTCCCCTCCAGTCCTGTCCCCTTTCTCTCTCGAGAGCAACGAACAACATCCAGGGTGACTCCCCCCTCAAATCCCTGAGAAGTGCCCTGTTTTCCTCCCCCGTTTGTGTCCCATTTTCTCTTCACTTCGCCAATGTCCAGTTCAAATCTCAGGTTTGGGGTGTTTCTCCCCCATTTTTACCTGCAGTGATTTGTCCTTGTTTAGGTGGGAAATCGTTCCCCTGAGTGATTCCTGAACTGGGCAGAGAGTTAATGGGCAGAGGCTGGGGGAGCCCTGAGACAGGGACACCTCTGGGCTGGGCTGGCGGGGGAAGGTGTAACGTCAGTTTGAGCAACCCTCCTGTTTTGCAACTAGCTTCAGTTTCTTTCCGTCGTTACAGGTGTAACGTCAGTTTGAGCAACCCTCCTGTTTTGCAACTAGCTTCAGTTTCTTTCCGTCGTTACAGGTGTAACGTCAGTTTGAGCAACCCTCCTGTTTTGCAACTAGCTTCAGTTTCTGTCACGTAAGAAAACCATCTGTGCTCCTGCTCAGGAATTGCTGCCGCCTGGTCCATGGGGAATCTGGAGCGGTTACTGTTTCTGTCGTTATTAAGGCACTCTCTGCTGGCAACAGGGCATGGGAAGGCCCAGGAAGCAAAAGGAGGAACAAGCCTCCCCCCCTGGAGATGGCCCAGCCCCAGGCTTCCCTGTACCAGCTACTTCCCCCCCACCGCCTGCTAGTCACATTGCCAGACCCCACAGCCAGTGACTTTCACAGTCACAGCCAGCGATCTTCTGACTCCAGCCCCACTCCTTTCCCCTGTGAAAGCCACATCACCCAGGGCTCCCTGCTGTCCATGTGAATGTGAGGCAAGAAGAATCCATCCCATTCTGTTGTTGATTCAATATCATTGTATAATCTCCTCAGATTTCCCCTCTTTTCTCTTGAGTGAATGACATGATGACATGTCTTTTATGATGACAAAATCTCCCCACATGTTAATGCTTGTCCCTTATATTGGAAAATATTTAGTTTGTGCCCCATTTTTTTCCTCAGTTCTGAAATACTGAACAAATTCTCAAAAATCTTCCCGCTTTTCTCTCCAGGTGTGTGACTGAGATCAGGGTTCTTATCGTACTGAGCATGGCCCTGTTCTGCCAGGTGCTGCAGAGCCCCCAACTGAGATCTGGGTCCTGTTCTGCCAGGCACTGAAGAGACCCCACGTGAGATCAGATCCCACTGTTGTGCCAGGTAACCTGAGATCTGGACTGAGATCACGGTCCCCCTTGTGCCGGGCAGTGCATGACTGCTACGCAAACTGCTGCCTCCATAGTGCTGGGCACTTCAGAGGCCTTGACTGAGATCTGTGTCCCTGTGGGGGTCTGGAACTGCACTCACCCTAAACAAAATCAGGGATCCTGTAATGCTGGGAGTTGCAGAGTCCCCAGCTGAGATCAGGGGACTGTTGTGTCCCCTGTTGTGCAGGGCTCTGCACAGACACCAACCAAGATCAGGGTCCCTATTGTGACAGGTGCTGAACAGACACCAAGGATATCTCTACCCTGCCGTTAAAACCCCCCAGCTGGCCCCTGGCAGCTGCCTCAGGCTTACAGGGCTCAGGCGAAGGGGCTGGTTAATTGTCGTGTAGATGTCTGGGCTTGGGCTGGAGCCAGGCTATAGGACCCTGTGAGGTGGGAGGGTGCCAGGCAGTCAGCTCCAGCCCAAGCCGGAACATCTACACCACCATTAAACAGCCCTGCAGCCTGAGCTGTGTGAGCCCAAGTCGGCGGGCATGGGCCAGCCGCCGGTGTCTGACTGCAGTGTAGACATGCCCACAGTGACACCAAGGCCTTGCTACAAAAAGCTCAAACACTAAATAGGCCGATGGTGGGAGGCGACTCTCCATTTTACAGATGAGGAAACTGAATCTCCGAGAGCTGAAGTAATTTGCTAGTTTGCATGGAGAATTTGGGGCAGAACCGGGAACTGAACCCAGATTGTTTGAATTCTTTCCTCTCCCCTTAACTCCAAGCCCAGCGTGTGCATGTGCAGCTTGTTTTGGTCTGTGTTTGCCTTGCATTGGCTTCCAAGGGAGGCTGTGGCATTTCCTTCATTGGAGGTTTCTAAGACCAGGTTAGAGGTACACCAGGCTGGGAATGTCTAGGGATACTTGGTCCTGCTTCAGCCCAGGAGGCTTGAGTAGACGCCCTGTCAAAATCCCTTCCAGGCTTACACTGAAATCATTCTCTTTCCTGCTGTTGTTTTCTATGCTGAGCTGTTTTGCATGGTGCCGTTTGGAATTGGGATTGCCCCATGCTGTACTGCAGAGTTTTATGGTGCATTGTTTTGCCTCAGCTTGTTTGGTGTCTGTTGTGTTGGTTTGAGCTGAGCTTTTGTGCATTGTGTACTTTTGTCCTAGGGTGTGTTAGTTTGCATTGTGTTGCTTTCTTCTCGTTTGTATTGTGTCATTTTAGGCTGTGGAGTGTCGTTTTTTTGGTTTTTGATGTTTTTCTGAATTGCCTGACACTATGTTGTGGTGGGTTTTTTCTGTACGTTGTGTTTTATAAGTATCTATTGCATAGCATCAGAGACATGTAGGGCTGGACAGGACCTCAAAATGTCATCAAGTCCAGCTCTCTCTGCCGAGGCAGGATCAAGTCTATGTAGATTATCTCTGCCAGAGGTTTGTCCTACCTGTTCTTAAAAGCTTCCAGGGACAGAGACTCCACAGCCCCACTTGTAAGACCATTCCAGAGCTGAACTATCTTAGCTCTGGTGACCCTCTCAGATTTGAGTGGTGAGCAGCTGTGGAGAGAGGAGACCCCAGTGAGTGGGCACCTTGGTAAAGAGACTAAAGTTGAGAGGAAAAACATTGACGTGTCCAAGGTCACCCAGGCTGTCCCTGACAGAGCTAGAAATAGATCCCAGTTCTAGTGCCACCATACTGCAGTTTTGGGCACTGAAGGGCTCTGGCACACTGGTGTTTTAGGCACTGGTGTAAACCCTTAGTATAGACAAAATTTATACTAGTGCACTTGGATTGGCACTGGTGCACCATGTCCGAGTTTGAAGGTTTTGGGTGTGGGGGGACAGTGACCTCGCTAAGGCCTGGGACTGGCTGAACAGTGCAGCTGGTAACGGAGGGGCAGCAGTGAGTGCTGGAGGTGTGAGCCAGGAGCACAGGGCTGTGTGCAGGGACTGCAGCTGAGCTCCATGCCAGGACAACCTGTGCATCCAGGTGCAAACCACCTCTTCCTGCAGCCTAATACATTGGGGTCTGGGGACCCTTCCAGGCTGCAGGTGACGAGGCTCTGGAGTTACTGGGGTCTGTTCCGGGGTCTGTCACTGAGCTGCTTGGTGACCTTGGGGAAGTCACAGCCCCTCTCTGTTTTCCTCCTACTCATTGTCTACTTGGATTGTGATCTGTTTGGGGCAGGGACTGTCCCTCTCTGTCAGCAGTGCCCAGCACCGTGGTGATGCTGATCTCAGTCAGATTCTCTGCCATGCGCAGCACGATGGGGCCCTGATCTCCACCAGTGTCTGTGCAATGCAAGGCACAGTTTATAGACTCAGGGCATGGCTACACTTGAAACTTCAAAGCGCTGCTGCGTCAGCGCTTTGAAGTGCCAGTGTGGTTGCAGCACCAGCGCTGGGAGAGAGTTCTCCGAGCACTGCACGTACTCCACATCCTCATGGGGTTTAGCTTGCAGCACTGGGAGCCGCGCTTCCAGCGCTGCGGCACTGTTTACACTGGCGCTTTACAGCGCTGTATCTTGCAGTGCTCAGGGGGGTGTTTTTTTCACACCTCTGAGCGAGAAAGTTGCAGTGCTGTAAAGCGCCAGTGTAGCCATGGCCTCACAGACTTTAAGGCCAGAATGGACCATCATGATCATCTAGTCTGACCTCCTGCACAACACAGGCCAGCGAACCTCACTCACCCATTCCTGTAATAGACCCCTAACCTCTGGCTGGGTTAATGAAGTTCTCAGATCATTATTTAAAGACTTCAAGTTACAAATAAATCCACCATTTACACTAGTTTAAGCCTGCAAATGACCCAGGCCATGCCCCATGCTGTAGAGGAAGGCAAAAAAACCCAAAACCCCAGGATCTCTGCCAATCTGAGTCTGGGCAACATTTCTTCCCATCCCCTAATCTGGCAATCAATTAGACCCTGAGCATGTGGGCAAGACCCAGCAGCCAGACACACGGGAAAGAATTCTCTGTAGTAACTCAGAGCCCTCCCCATCTAGTGTCCCATCACCGGCCATTGGAGATATTTGCTGCTAGAAGCTGCAGATCAGCTATATGGCACTGTAGAAAGCCCCATCATACCACCCCTCCATGAAGGTAACAAGCTCAGTTTTGAAGCCAGTTAGATTTTTTTGCCCCCACTGCTTCCCTTGAAAGGCTGTTCCAAAACTTCACTTTGATGGTTAGAAACCTTTGCCTAATATCAAGCCAACATGTGTTGATGGCCAATATTCATTTGTTCTAGTGCCAACATTGGTGCTTAACCTACATAACTCCTCTCCTTCCCTAGTATTTATCCTTCTGATGTATTTCTAGAGAGCGATCATATCTCCCCTCAGCCTTCTTTTGGGTAGGCTAAACAAGCCAAGCTCTTTGAGTCTCCTCTCATAAGGCAGATTTTCCATTCCTCAGATCATCCTAGTATCATACAATCATAGAATATCAGGGTTGGAAGGGACCTCAGGAGGTCATCTAGTCCAACCGCCTGCTCAAAGCAGGACCAATCCCCAAATAAATCATCCCAGCCAGGACTTTGTCAAGCCTGACCTAGTAGACCTTCTCTTCACCTGTTCCACTTTGAATTAATCCTTCTTAAACATGAGAGACCAGAATTGCCCACAGTATTTCAGATGAGGTCTCATCAGTGCCTTGTATAACATTATTAACCCTTCCCTGTGTCTACTGGAAATACCTCGCCAGATGCATCCTAGGACTGCATTAACCTATTTCACGGCTGCAGCACATTGACAGGTCATAATTATCCTGTGATCAACCAATACACCCAGATCTTTCTCCTCCTCTGTCACTTCCAACTGACAAGTCCCCAGCTTCTTGCAAATATTCTTGTCCTTTGTCCCGAAGTGCATAAGTTTGCACTATTAATTTTCATCCCATTTCTATTACTCCAGCTTTCAAGGTCACGCAGATCTTCTTGTATGATATTCCTGTCCTCCATCTTGGCAATACCTCTCAGTTTTGTGTCACTTTTTGTGCCAAGGTCACTAATAAAAAGGGTGAATAAGATTGGTCCCAAGACTGATCTCTGAGGAACTCCACTAGTAACCTCCCTCCAGCCTGACAGCTCACCGTTCAGTATGGCCCCTTGTAGTCTCCCCTGTAACCAATTCCTTATTGACCTTTCGGTTCTCATATTAATGTCCGTCTTCTCCAATGTAACAAACAGTTTCCCATGTGGAACTGTACCAAATGCCTTATTGACATCCACATAGATGAGAGCTACTGCATTTCCTTAGTGCAAAAAATTAGTTACCTTCTCACAGAAGGAGAACAGGTTTCTCTGGCATGATCTACCTTTTGTAACACCATGTTTTATTTATTTATAGTGCTGAAGGCTGGAAGGAGCTGTTAGCAATGGGCTGAGAATGGCCACGTGGAGGTGTAGGAGGGGATGGGATGCTGGAGGTGTATCAGGGATTTTGTTTTGTAGGAGTCCATGTGTCTGCTCCCTGTGGCTGTGGTTCCTTCCATACCAAAGCAGCACGTCAGCAGAGCAGACACACACACCGTAACTCCGTCTGGAACACGCAGCATTTGCTGCCAGGCAGAATGGGTGATTTTTTCAGTGGCCCAGCTTGATATGCCTGGCTGGGGTGGGTTCAGTTGGACGGGGGTCTGGGGCTTTGATAGTTTGCGATGTTCCTTTTTGCATAGTTAGTTCTTTCCCTTTATTGTTTTACCCCCGCCTGTGCCCGATGTCACTCTCTTCTTAACTTGCTTTGGTTATTTCAGTTCCAGTTTTTAAATGGGATCTAAGAATTGCAAAGCAGAATGAAAGATAAAACAAACAGAACCATTTGAATTTTGGCACATAGCTGGTAGAACGATACCTAGTGAAGGTCTGCTGTAATGACCTGATTACCTACAGCCTTTTCTGGTGGAGTGCATAAAGCAATGTCAGAGAGCCAAAAATGCTTTTAGGGCAAAAGGGCTCATCAGGTGTTTGTTCTTTAGGGAGCAAGTCACTGGCCGGGGCTTGCAGTCTTTCAGTAATGGTGCGGTGGGTTGTATTTAGTAATCTCAAAATAAAAAGTTAAGAAGGCTGGTTCACAATGTCTAGTGAAATCTTGCAAACAATTATACAAATAGATTCTGATGATATTAATACTGATCCAAAGCTAAAATTAAAATTGAGATAAATGCATGAGAAATGAACTGGCACCTAATTTCAATTTCTTAATGCCTGAAATTTTGACATTGGCTCATGCCAACTTTTTTTTAAAGTGATGCACAGCACACAGTCAAGTTAATTCATGAAAGCACACCAATTATTGACTGCTTTGTGTTGCATAGGCATCTGATTAAGCACCTAATTAAAACTGTACCACTGTCGTTGGAAATGCATCAAAACAGCTTAGCTCCAATGCGTTTAAATGTGAATGAAAAGTTTCTATATTAAATACATGGCAGGATGGTAAATGGGGAAAATACACAGAAGTGCCTCTACCCAGTCCTGTTCACTTCTTGTCCCAACCCCCCAGGAGTTATGGCCTCTTGGTCAACTCAGCCCCCAGTCCCACATCAGCTCTGGCCTCTCCCAGCCTAACCAATTTCCACTGCACTTCTTCATCCCCCTCCTCCAGGCAGAGGTTGGTGCTGCAGCCCCTAAGGCACCTGCGTTAATCACTGTCTCACATACTGGGGCTATTTAGATTTCAGGGAAGGATGATCAGAGTTACTGACCCTGGAAGGTGGGAGAGAGGAGAGGGTCACAGGGAGTTTGCTCCCCACACTCTGTAGGGCCATGTTCAACCCTGGTTATGTTCAACCCTCCATGTTACCTCATCCTCCACCCTCCCCCATGGGTCTCTGCTCATGTGTCAATGTCAGCTTCTGATCAGAATGCCACTGGCCTCAGCAGAGCTCCCAGACAGGAGCTACATCACAATGAGGTTACAGTACTGAGAGTAAAATATATCATGAAGGGTGTAATTATCCTCAAAGGAAGCATTACAGTCTAGGAAGTGAAAGAATTAAAGTACTTAAATGTATGCTTGAAAGGATTGGATTTTTATTAATAAATTGCAATAAATGTTGATTTCACTGTACACACACAGATGAAAGATATTTATATATAATTAGTCAAGGTTTGGCTTTCTGACACTCAACAGTTACTGTTATTAAATAATTGTTGCCTGGTCACCCCTATAATTTCCACAGCTCTGAACATTGAAATTGTAAACATTGAAAAAAAGGGTTTAAAAATAAATATTGATACTATCAACTGAAATTTAAAAAAAGAAAGATAAAATTCATTTTGTCTAACCCACTTAACAGCAATCGCAATATGCTAGGGAATGGAAATTCACAGCTATGACACCCAACCTTTATTCTGCCCCATAGTGACTCCAGGCAGTCACCATAGGGCTACGAATAAGGCATTTTAGTGTATAAAGTCCCAGATTAGATTATACCAATTTATAAAGACACATGAGATCTTTCTCTCAGGGTATCAACTTCACTGGGTTGTTTCCTTTATTGGTACTTCCCAGAAGTCAATAAATAAATAACATTCTATCAGTTATGAACTGGCTATTTCAGATTTCTGGGGAGTGCCTGTTATTTTGAACTAGGGTCCAGGTGGTTGGAAAGATGGAAACTTGGTTTAATTTTAACTTGTCCGTGCTCAGCAGCTTCCAGAATTTGGTTCAAAGAATTTACATGTTTCCCTGACCTGTTTTTAAAAGTGCTGCTATAGAAAGTGGGGAAGGGCAGAAACTCACTGCAGGATCGGTCGCTGAGTCCCTTAAATATTTTTAGCTCATTGGAAGATGGACGGGATTGGTGGCTGTCTGGAGATTTAATAATAAACACACAAATATCATTGTTCTTAATGAATTTCCCTCTTCTAATTCTCATAACCCGCTAATTATCCCTGACTGCCCCCAGGAGTCTGGGGAGGGAGTACTAGTAAACTCCTGTGGCCAGTGTGGAACCGAAGGCACAAGGATCTTTCGGTGGCTGGCTCAAAGTCACCCAGAGTGAAATTCACTTCACTACCCCTGTGTGCTGAGACTTTCTGCCCTGGGCCTCAGAGATTCTTATGCCGGCCTTGCTTGGTGGCCCCCCTGAAAGCTGCTTGCAGTCCCCAGGGGGCCAGAGACCCCTGGTTGAGAACCACTGCCTTACACCATGAATCACAGCAATGTTCAGGTTACTGCCAGTCCCAAAGGACCAGTCACTTACTTAGATCCATTGAATCTTAGGCCTGATCTACACTACGTGTTTATACCAATTTTAGCAGCGTTAAACCGATTTAACACCGCACTCGTCCACACTACGATGCCCTTTACATCGATATAAAGGGCTCTTTAAATCGGTTTCTGTACTCCTCCTCAACGAGAGGAGTAGCGCTAAAATTGGTATTATTATATCGGATTAGGGTTAGTGTGGCCGCAAATCGATGGTATTGGCCTCCGGGCCATATCCCACAGTGCACCACTGACCGCTCTGGACAGCTATCTGAACTCGGATGCACTGGCCAGGTAGACAGGAAAAGCCCCGCGAACTTTTGAATTTCATTTCCTGTTTGGCCAGCGTGGAGCTCTGATCAGCACAGGTGACCACGCAGAGCTCATCAGCACAGGTAACAATGCAGTCTCCTGAGAATAGAAAAAGAGCTCCAGCATGGACCACACGGGAGGACTGGATCTGATCGCTATATGGGGAGAGGATTCAGTGCTAACAGAACTCCGTTCAAAAAGACGAAATGAAAAAAACTTTTGAAAAAATTTCCAAGATCGTGAAGGAGAGAGGCCACACCAGGGACTCAGTGCAGTGCAGAGTGAAAGTGAAGGAGCTCGGATAAGCCTACCAGAAAACCAAAGATGCAAATGGAAGTTCTGAGGCAGGGCTGAAAACATGCCGCTTCTACGCTGAGCTGCATGCAATTTTAGGGGGCTGCGCCACCACTACCCTCCTCCCCCCGTCCTTGGATTCCGTGGTGGGGGGTGTAATCTCAGCCATGTCTGAGGATTATGCGGACGGGGAAGGTGAGAAGGAGAAAGAAGAGGATAAGCTTGAAGAGAGCACACAGCACTCTGTTAGCCCCAACAGCCAGGAGCTTTTTCTGACCCAGCCGGAATTACCGTCCCAGCCCTCCCAAGCCACTAGCCCAGACAGTGAAGCCATGGAAGTGACCTCTGGTGAGTGTATGTTTGTAAATATAAAACATGGTTTAAAAGCAAGCTTTTTTTAATGATTGATTTGCCCTGAGGGCTTGGGATGCATTCGCGGGCAGTAAAGTTACTAGAAAAGTTTGTTAACATGTCTAGGGCTAAGTCTAGACTACCCGCCGTATCGGCGGGTTAAAATCGATTGCTCAGGGATCGATATATCGCGTCTAGATGAGACGCGATATATCAATCCCCGAGCGCGCTTATATCGATTCCGGAACTCCACCAACCCCAACGGAGTTGCGGAATCGACAGGGGGAGCCACGGACATTGATCCTGCGTGGTGAGGTCGGTTGAGTAATCAGATCTTAGATATTCGACTTCAGCTACATTATTCACGTAGCTGAAGTTGCGTATCTAAGATCGATTTCCCCCTCGTAGTGTAGACCAGCCCTAGGGATGGAGCGGAAATCCTCCAGGGACATCTCCGTGAAGTGCTCCTGGAAGTACTCCAAAAGCCTTTGCAGAAGGTTTCTGGGCAAGGCAGCCTTGTTCCATCCACCATGGTAGGACACTTTACCACGCCATGCATGTAGCAAGTAATCGGGTATCATTGCATGACAAAGCATAGTTGTGTATGGTCCCGGTGATTGCAGGCATTCAAGAAACATCCGTTCTTTATCTCGCTCTGTTATCCTCAGCAAAGTGATATCATTCATGGTAACCTGGTTGAAATTCAGGAATTTAATTAAGGGGACAGAGATGGCCTTTTTCCTACAGGGGTGTTTGCCTGTTGCTTACAAGAAATCCTTCCTTGCATGTGGCCAAGCAGGGGGAGGAGAGGAAGGATAGCGCTGACCTTTCTCGTGTTTGGCTAGCAAGAATCTTCCCATCTACCAGCCACATGGTGTGGGGGAAGGGGGGTGATTAGCGGTGATCTTCCATGAAACCAGCCATGCGGTGGGGGGAGGGGGTAAAGCGATCATCCTTGAGAATTGGAGGGGGGTGGGGGTGGCTTCTGTGAATGGAAGTGAAGGCTGCTGAAGCCGAAAGACAATGGCTTACCATGGTCGCATGCAAGCTGAATTCTGATGCCCGGACCTGCGTCTGTGAGATCTGTAACACCAGAGCCCAGACACTCAAAGTTAAGATGCAAAATGCGACCTTGTAGTGAAATCACATGTGCTGTGTAAGGTGAATAGTGTTGTTCACTGTGAAAGAGTATAACCATTGTTCTGTAAAATGTATCTTCTCTCCCTTTTTTCCCTCCCTCATGCAGCTGCACATTTTTCAAGCCTCCCTACTCCATCCCAAAGGCTAGCTCAGATAAGGCGGAGGAAGAAGAGGACTCGAGATGAAACATTCTCTGAAATCATGGAAGTAACCCACAATGAAAGAGCTCATCTGAATCAGTGGAAGGACGTGGTATCAAATTACAGGAAAGATGCCAGTGAACGTGAGGACAGGAGAAACGCTCGAGATCAGAGGTGGTGGCAGGAAGATCAGAGGTGGCGGAATGAAACGCTGGGGCTGCTGCGTGATCAAACTGACATCCTCCGACATCTGGTGGAGCTTCAGGAAGAGCAGCGAGGTCACAGAGTGCCACTTCAGCCCCTGTGTAACCACTCTCAGTACTCATCATGTTCCATATCTTCCTCACCCAGACGTGTAAGAATATGTTGGGGGAGGCTTTGTGCACCCACCCACTCCCCTCCTGTGGACAGCCCAACCAAAAGGCTGTCATTACATTGAAATGATTTTAGTGGCCTTTTCCTTCCTCCTATACTCCTCCCAAACTGCACCCTTGCCAGTTCTCTCCCTCTTTTTATAATGAGCTTTTTAATAAAGAATACATGATTTTTAAACGATAGTGACTTTATTTTCTTAAGCAAGCTGTAATCGAAGGGGGAGGGGGAGTTGCTTACAGGGAATGAGTCAATCAAGGGTGTGAGGTTCATCAAGGGGAAACAAACACAGCAGTCACACCTTACCCTGGCCCGTGATGAAACTCGTTTTCAAAGCTTCTCTGATGCGCACCGCTTCCCGGTGTTCTCTTCTAATCGCCCTGGTGTCTGGCTGTGCGTAATAGCGGCCAGGTGATTTGCCTCAGCCTCCCACCCCGCCATGAAGGTCTCCCCCTTACTCTCACAGAGATTGTGGAGCACACAGCAAGCAGCAATAACAAAGGGGACATTGGTTTGGCTGAGGTCTGAGCGAGTCAGTAATGTGCGGTAGTGCGCCTTTAAATGGCCAAATGCACATTCTGCCACTATTCTGCACTTGCACAGCCTATAGTTGAACAGCTCCTGACCACTGTCCAGGCTGCCTGTGTATGGCTTCATGAGCCATGGCATCAAGGGGTAGGCTGGGTCCCCCAGGATAATTACAGGCATTTCAACATCCCCAATGGTTATTTTCTGGTCTGGAAAGTAAATTCCTTGCTGCAGCATTTTAAACAGAGCAGTGCTTCTGAAGACGCGAGCGTCATGAACCCTTCCTGACCATCCCACATGGATGTTGGTGAAACGTCCCTTGTGATCCACCATTGCTTGCAGCACCATCGAAAAGTACCCCTTGTGGTTTATGTACTGGGTGGCCTGGTGCGCCGGTGCCAAGATAGGGATATGGGTTCCATCTATCGCCCCCCCACAGTTAGGGAATCCCATTGCAGCAAAGCCATCCACTATGGCCTGCACGTTTCCTAGAGTCACAATCTTTTTGTAGCAGCAGCTTAGTGATTGCTTTGGCTACTTGCATCACAGCAGCCCCCACAGTAGATTTTCCCACTCCAAATTGATTCCCGACTGACCGGTAGCTGTCTGGCATTGTAAACTTCCACAGGACTATTGCCACTTGCTTCTCCACTGTAACGGCTGCTCTCATCTTGGTATTATGGCGTTTCAGGGCAGGGGAAAGCAAGTCACAAAGTTCCATGAAAGTGCTGTTACGCATGCGAAAGTTTCGCAGCCACTGCGAATCGTCCCACACCTGCAAAACTATGCGGTCCCACCAGTCTGTGCTTGTTTCTTGGGCCCAAAATCGGCGTTCAATGGGTAGAACCTGCCCCATTACCAGCAGGAGCTCCAAAGTGCAGGGGCCCACCGTTAAGGAGAATTCAGTTTCCATGTCCTCATCACTCTCGTCGCTGCGCTGCCGTAGCCGCCGCCTTCTCACCTGGCTTTGCAGTTCATGGTTCACTATAGACTGCACGAGAATGCGTGAGGTGTTTACAGTGTTCACGATTGCAGTGTTGATCTGAGCGGGGTCCATGCTTGCAGTGCTATGGCGTCTGCACAGTTCACCCAGGAAAAAAGGCGCGAAATGGTTGTCTGCTGCTTTCACTTAGGGAGGGATGAGGCTGTACCCAGAACCACTTGCGACAATGATTTCTGCCCATCAGGCACTGGGCTCTCTAACCAGAATTCCAATGGGTGGGGGAGACTGCAAGAATTATGGGATAGCTACGGGATAGCTACCCACAGTGCAACGCTCCAGAAATCGATGCTAGCCTCGGACCATGGAGGCACACCACTGAATTAATGTACCTAGTGTGGCTGCGCGCAATCGACTTTATGCTATCTGTTTTATAAAACCGGTTTATGTTAAATCGAATTTATCCCGTAGGGTAGACGTACCCTTAGACATCACAGCAAAGAAGACTTGTAGCCAGTCCTGTAATAACCTGTATTAACATTTATATAAAAGGCAATGAGAGTTGTTTACAAAGTTAAAGCAGGTGATCATATAGATGCAGACGAGTTACAGTCTTAAATTTCAAAAGGTAATAGAAGCTTCTATAATAAGCAAGCTCTATATCTTCCTTAGGACTAACACAGGCTAATCAGCTGGGGATCTCTTGCTTATGCCTAAAAACCTTTCCTTCCAGAGTCCAAACAGCATACACATAATCGGTTACTTCTGTATGGGGTTTTTATCAGCTTCCCTGCCTCTCTCCTCTCCCAGAGCCTCAGTGTGCCACATTCAGGAACGTCCCTGGACAGTGCTGCAGCGGCGGTATCTTCAGCAGGGCCTGGGCTCCCACCGGTTGACCTGGAGCTCGCAGCCCCTCCCCTTTACCACATGGCTCTGAGTTGGAGGAGCTCAGGCCCCGCTGGAGCCATACTGCTGCAGTGCTGTCCAGGGTGGCTCCTGGACGTGGTGCACTGAGGCTCCGGGAGAGGGGGGAGGCGGGGGTAAGTGGCATGGTAAGGGGCTGGGGCGCGTTGGATATGGGGCAGGGAGTCCCGGGGACAGGGAACAGGGTAGGGGGGTTGGATGGGGCAGAGGTTCTGGGGGTGCGGTCAGGAGACGGGGAACAGAGGGGTTAGATGGGGGAAGGTGGAGGCAGGGCCAGTGCTGGGGGGGAGCCTCAGAAGCCCCACTTCCTCCCCCAAGGGGCCTTGCCAACCTCTCCTTCCAGCCCTGGCCTGGCCTCCTTACTATGCCGCACAAAGCTACAAGAGCTGCGCTGGTGGCTCGGCACGCTGTTGCTCTGTGACGGGGGGAGCCTCCCCCTCTGGGAGCTCAGGCAGGCCAGACAGTACGGTCCCACGGACCGGATATGACCTGCAGACCAGAGTTTGCCCACCCGCCCGCCTCTTTAGCAACCGGTAGTTTCTAAATTTCACAACCGATTCTTGCGAGCTGGTGCGAACTGGCTCCAGCTCACAACTGCAAAAATCCCATTTGATTCTCTCACAAGCTGTTTTCTCTCCAGGCTCCTTGGATCTTTGAGCTTGTCCATCTTGAGGTTGCTTGGCCCAGTTCTTGTTTGTTACATTCTCCTTTTCTGGAAGAATTAGAGGCTGTTGCTCCTGAATGTCAGTGTTTAATTCCCCAGCCTTCTCCTCACACTGGGGGAGTTTAATTCTCCCTCCCATTACACCTGAATCACTAGATTTCCTAATTCCCCAGAATGTGCTTTTGCAGTATCACAGTTCTGGGACAGCCAAGCCTCTGACCTGCCTCCATGGGGTGCTCAAGGAATGGCCTCTCGGGTATCAGACCTCTAGCCAGCCCCTCTCTGTGGGTAGGGACCCACATGCCTCTCCTTTTTGACCAGGTTTGAGGATTGCAGCTTCTCCTACACTGTGTTCACTGGACTAACCTCCAGTTCCTGTGCTTTGCTTTCTCTCCAAGGGCTGTGAGCTGTGTGTGTGTGTGTGTGTGTGTATATGTGTGATAGAGGTGGGAATTTTGGCAATACTTCTATGATGCCAATACACACCTCAGTTTCCCTCTGTGATTGGGATTGCTATGATTAGAAAGAGCAGGAGACATGAGGTGTTTTGTCACGTAGCTGTCATGGGGTGATATGAATGGGTGGGTCATTAAGGACTGGCTGGGCCAACCTACATCAATTGAATACCTGACAGAGACAAGGGAATAATTGTCAACTGTCCATGGGAGGATCTCAGCTTGGCCAAGTGAAGCGTTTATGGACTTGTTATGTTTTTGGGAGCAGGAAGAACTGTTTTTGCAGACGCAGGGAGCTCTACTGAAGTGAAGACAAATGGACAGGCACAGTGAAAGGAAACCAAACTTTTCTACAGCAGCATGGCTCAAGGGCATTGGCCAGTATGGACTTTATTGTCATCTTTGCATCTCTGTGCTAATCTAAGGACTTTCCAATGCTGTGTTTCAGTTGACTAATAAACCCTGCTCTGTTTTAAAAGTCTGCCCAGTGTCACAGCAAAAACGTGCTGAGGTGCATTGAAGCATGAGTGAGGAACAGTCTCTGCACAGGAGTGTCGTTCAGCTGAACCTGCTGGGCAGAGCTCACAGATTGAAATAGGAGTGTTGAAGCCAGAGGCTCAGTCGTAGGTGTTGAAGCTATGTGGCCTATCCTTGTGGAAGAGTGGGACTCCGTGGGGGTCTAGCGCACTCAAGGGGCACCTCCCAAGGACTGTTTAAAAGCCAGGGTATTGCACAGATCCTGTGGATCCATGACAGTGCGCCAGAGGTTAAGCCTTATGGGGGAAAGATACAAAACAAGAAAAGGATCTAAATGTGTATTTGCCATTGCCCCCTCATCAGTACTCATGGGAATCCCTGATCCGTTCCAAAGTGTATTAAAGCCTTCCTTAAAGGCTTACTCTTGGTTATCAGGTCATGTCAGTTTTGTTACAGGGCTTTCCCTTCCCCCGCCCACTTTCCTGGTTCTTGTCACACAGACAGCAAGCAGCAAAGGATCAGAAGTCTGAAGCGCAGACAAAGTGATGTTTACTGGGGTTAGTTTCCAAGCAAGCAGATTCCGAAGCCCTTCACACTAGTCGGGCTTATCTCTATACGCCAATAGAGTCTGTTCCCCAGTGTCCGCCTTCTCAGTTCTGACGCCGCAGAGCGTTATGCAGCATCCCCCTTCCCAGCTTTGATGCCGCAGAGCCTTGCCTGTGTCCCTGTTCCCCCCCCTTAACAAATATGATTCCAATTTCCTTTCCCCCTCCTGTCTGACCCCAGTTTATACAGTAATATTCTGAGCTATACCGTAACCAATCGTTTTACTGAAATTTAACTAACCAATTCTAACATATTGTAACATAATTCTCTAGCCAATTATATTCCAATACCCTAATTAACTTACACCCAGCAAAATTAATTGTACAGCAGACAGAAACAATTAGAGAACCAGACAGATTGACAATGGAAAAGTGAGGGCCATAAAGATAAAACATACAGAAATGAGGGTTTCACAACCGCAACCATTGAGAAGGGATTTCTTGCCAGACTGGATGCTCTCTTAAGATCTGTTTCTTTATCTGGTGGTGATGGACACTATTGGGACAGGATCGTCTTCCTAACAGCCCAACTCCACCTTATTTCAGTGTGATGGCTTTGGGAGGTGAGGATGTGACCGTTCGCTTCCCAGCTTATGGCTGCCCCTGCTGCTTCACCAAAGGCCTTAGCCTACAAACAAGGTCTCAGACTCTCCTAGGGAGAGAAGGCCCAGACACAGGCAGACTGGGATTTTGGTTCTTTGTTTTATGCCCCTGTCACTAGCTAATGCTAAAAATACACCTAAGGTCTTAAAGGCAGGCCTGAATATCTCTGTTCTAACAGTGGGTTCTATCCCTTCCCCCATTCTGTGTCTGTCTTGTCTATTTAGATTGTACATGCTTCAGGGCATGGGACAGCTACTATTCTGGGTTTGTACTTTGCCTGGCACAATGGGGACGCACTGTTAGTTGGTCCTTAGGCACTACGGTAATGAATAGATGGCCTTGGGATGTTACTGCTTAAAAATGAGCTGGGCTTAAAGCCATGGACTATTCCTTGTGACAAGTATCCCACAAACTCCACTGACCTCCCTTCTTTTCTTTGCCTGGAGTAGAGTTTCCAGTTTCCAAACTGAATGTGACCTCGTGGCTGGAAGGAGGGGAAGAGCCGTGGGTTCAACACCTCCAGGGCTCTGAGAAAGAAGTGCTCCCGAGAGCTGCCTGCACAGGTGAGAGTAGTGGTTCCTCATTCTCCCGCTCAGAAGGAGGCCACTTGGTCTAGTTGCTTTTGAGCTCGTCTGGCCCAGGCACGAAGCTGCAGGACAGTCTAGGGCCCCTGTCTCCACCCGAGGTGGAGCAAGGCCCTCCAGGTCCTCTCGTTTCCAGCCCCGCAAAGTCACGGCCAGGCTTTAGCCTGGGCTTGGGGAGGCTCAAGCTGCTAGCAATTAAACAGACTTACGGCTGGCTTTAACCTGGGCAGGGCTCAGGTAGCCAGCAAAGCAACAGTCTATAAGGGAGCTGGTAAGGGAGGCTCCTTCTTCAGATCAGGAGCTTCCCTGCACAGTGTAAGAAGTCAGCTACCCTGGGGAGGGGTGGCAGGGGGACGTGGGCCCACTCTATTCCACCATGTCCCAGCCCACGGCCCTGGCAGAGGCAGGATTGGCTGCTCCTGCATCGGCGCAGATCCGGCCACAACATGCGAACAGAGCTACACCCAGCTCCACAGCCGGCTGCTCTGTGGCTGCCCCTGGGCCACTTCCTGCCTCCCTGGGGTTTGGTACCTCTCTCTTCCAGGGCTCCTCAGGCTCCTTGCGGTACACCGTGGCCAGTAGTCTGGGCTAGTCCTTGTCGGGGTCTCCCACTTCTGTGGCTATGGGACAGCCAGGTATAAGTTCCCCTCCTGGGCACAGCAGCACGGCCGGAGTGTCCTTCTCCTCTGGGGATTCTGCCCCAGCTGGGCTGCAGGGCCTGCCTCTTATACTTCCGGCCTAGCCCCGGCATTTCCGGCAAAGGGGGTGGGGCAGGCTTGGCTCCTCTCACCAAGGGGAATGTAGTGGTCCCTCGCTCTCCCGTTCAGAGGGAGGCCACTTGGCCTCACTACGGTGAGGAATTGGTTAAACCAACTCAAAAACTGTCTGTGAATACAGGAAACATTTGGGATGCCCTACAAAGACCTCCTGAGCTCTCGAAGTTCAGGATTGTTCTCTGCAGATGTGGAATCATTATGGCAGATATCAGAGGGTAGCCGTGTTAGTCTGGATCTGTAAAAGCAGCAAAGAATCCTGTGGCACCTTATAGACTAACAGACGTATTGGAGCATGAGCTTTCGTGGGTGAATACCCACTTCCTCAGATGCATGTAATGGAAATATCCAGGGGCAGGTATATATATGTGTGCTAGCAAGCAAGCTAGAGATAACGAGGTCAGTTCAATCAGGGAGGATGAGGCCCTGTTCTAGCAGTTGAGGTGTGAAAACCAAGAGAGGAGAAACTGCTTCTGTAATTGGCAAGCCATTCACAGTCTTTGTTCAATCCTGAGCTGATGGTGTCAAATTTGCAGATGAACTGAAGCTCAGCAGTTTCTCTTTGAAGTCTGGTCCTGAAGTTTTTTTGCTGCAGGATGGCCACCTTAAGGTCTGCTATAGTGTGGCCAGGGAGGTTGAAGTGCTCTCCTACAGGTTTTTGTATATTGCCATTCCTAATGTCCTTTTCCGTAGAGACTGTCCAGTTTGGCCGATGTACATAGCAGAGGGGCATTGCTGGCATATGATACCATATGTACATCGGCCAAACTGGACAGTCTCTACGGAAAAGGATAAATGGACACAAATCAGACATTAGGACCAGACTTCAAAGAGAAACTGCTGAGCTTCAGTTCATCTGCAAATTTGACACCATCAGCTCAGGATTGAACAAAGACTGTGAATGGCTTGCCAATTACAGAAGCAGTTTCTCCTCTCTTGGTTTTCACACCTCAACTGCTAGAACAGGGCCTCATCCTCCCTGATTGAACTGACCTCGTTATCTCTAGCTTGCTTGCTAGCACACATATATATACCTGCCCCTGGATATTTCCATTACATGCATCTGAGGAAGTGGGTATTCACCCACGAAAGCTCATGCTCCAATACGTCTGTTAGTCTATAAGGTGCCACAGGATTCTTTGCTGCTATTATGGCAGATGTCACTCATGGCTTCCCACCTATTCTGACTGACAACTGGAAGCAGGTCCCTCCCCAATCTCGCTTTCTCCTGAATGATCTCATGAGATACAGACCAAAACTGATCCCTTCCTCTCTCCTCTGGGGAAGGGTTTGGGGAAAATCAGATCCTGATAGGTTTGATCTCTCCTGCACGTATTTTGGTTTGTTCATCCCTTTTCCATTCCTCTCTCTGAGATTCCTTTCTCTCCGGAATAGGGGGTGACCTATGTCTGGATTCTCTCTATCTCCCATCAGGTGATGGGATGGTGAGTGAGAATGAGGAGGAGAAACCCCAGCAGGAAGATGCTGAACAAGTAGAACCACATGGAACATTAGCAGGAAGATCCAAAGGGAATGTTTCCGGGAGTTGTGCACTCCCAGAAAAAGCGAAAGACTGTGAGACTCAGCACAGGCCAGAGGAAAACTTCAGTAGCCACTCAGACCTTATTAGAGGCAAGAGAATCAACCTGGACGAGACACGCTACAGATGCCATAAGTGTGGGAAAAGCTTCAATCGGAGCTCAACCCTTCTCACACATTGGAGAACCCACACTGGAGAGAAACCCTACACGTGCTCTGAGTGCGGGAAAAGCTTCAATCGGAGCTCTGCCCTGATCACACATCGGAGAATCCACACAGGTGAGAAACCTTATGGATGCTCTGAGTGTGGGAAACACTTCAGTCAGAGGCCACACCTTACCGCACATCAGACAATCCACACGGGCGAGAAACCTTATGAATGCTCTGAGTGTGGGAAACGCTTCATTGATAGTTCAACTCTCATCTCACATCAGCGAATCCACACAGGAGAGATGCCCTACACATGCTCTGAGTGCGGGAAAAGCTTTAATCAGCACTCACACCTTATCACACATCATAGAATCCACACAGGAGAGACGCCCTACACGTGCGCCGAATGCGGGAAAAGCTTCAATCAGAGCTCAAACCTTATCAAACATAGGAGAATCCACACAGGTGAGAAACCTCATGGATGCTCTGAGTGTGGGAAACGCTTCATTCATCATTCAGCCCTCATCTCACATCAGAGAATCCACACTGGTGAGAAACCTCATGGATGCTCTGAGTGTGGGAAACGCTTCAGTGATAGTTCAGCCCTCATTTCACATCAGCGAATCCACACAGGAGAGACGCCCTACACATGCTTGGAGTGTGGGAAAAGTTTTAGTCGGCACTCAGCCCTTATACACATTGTAGAATCCACACAGGAGAGAGACCCTACACGTGCTCTGAGTGCGGGAAGAGCTTCAATCGGAGCTCAAACCTTATCACACATAGGAGAATCCACACGGGTGAGAAACCTTATGGATGCTCTGAGTGTGGGAAACGCTTCATTCATCGTTCAGCCCTCATCTCACATCAGAGAATCCACACAGGAGAGACGCCCTACACATGCTCTGAGTGTGGGAAAAGCTTCAATCAGAGCTCTGCCCTGATCACACATCAGAGAATCCACACAGGAGAGATGCCCTACACATGCTCTGAGTGTGGGAAAAGCTTCAATAAGAGCTCAAACCTTATCACACACAGGAGAATCCACACAGGAGAAAAACCATATGGATGCTCTGAGTGTGGGAAACGCTTCATTGATAATTCAACCCTCACCTCACATCAGCGGATCCACACAGGAGAGAAGCCCTACACGTGCTCTGAGTGTGGGAAAAGCTTCAATCAGAGCTCAAACCTTATCAAACATCATAGAATCCACACAGGAGAGATGCCCTTCACATGCTCTGAGTGTGGGAAAAGCTTTAGTCAGCACTCACAACTTATCTCACATTGTAGAATCCACACAGGAGAGAAACCCTACACATGCTCTGAGTGCGGAAAACGTTTCCGTTATAGCTCAGCTCTTACCACACATCAGAGAATCCACACAGGTGAAAAACCGTATGGATGCTCTGAGTGTGGGAAACGCTTCATTCATTGTTCAGCCCTCATCTCACATCGGAGAATCCACACAGGAGAGAAGCCCTACATATGCTCGGAGTGCGGGGAAAGCTTCAATCAGAACTCTACCCTGATTGCACATCAGAGAATCCACACAAGAGAGAGACCGTACACATGCTCTGAGTGTGGGAAAAGCTTCAATCAGAGCTCAAACCTTATTAAACATCAAAAAATCCACATGGGAGATGCCCTAAGGATTAGCTGAGTGTATGGGTATGTCTACACTACGGGATTATTCTGATTTTACAGAAACCTGTTTTTGGAAACAGATTGTATAAAGTCTAGTGCACGTGGCCACACTAAGCACATTAATTCGGCAGTGTGCGTCCATGTACCAAGGCTAGCATTGATTTCTGGAGTGTTGCAATGTGGGTAGCTATCCCATAGTTCCCGTAGTCTCCCCTGCCCATTGGAATTCTGGATTGAGATACCAATGAATGATGGGGCAAAAACAGTGTCACGGGTGATTCTGGGTAAATGTCACCAGACAATCCTCCCTCCATGAAAGCAACGGCAGACAATTATTTCACACCTTTTTCCCTGGATTGCCCGGGCAGATGCCATAACAGCAACCATGGAGCCCGTTCAGCCTTTTTTCACTGTCACCGTATGTCTACTGGATGTTGCTAACGAATGTCTTACTGCAGCACTACATAGCATCATCCCCTTGCCTTTTGCAAATCAGCAAAGAGGGTTACCAGCTCTACTGTACCGTCTGCTGCCTTGCAAGTTGACAATGATGGTAACCAGTCATACTGTACCATCTGCTGTTGTCATGGGTGTTCCTGGCCAGCCTCGGTGAGGTCAGCCGGAGGCGCAGGGACAAAAATGGGAATGATTCCCCAGGTCATTCTCTTCTTCAAGTTTTGTCTAAAGGGAGAGTCTGTCCTGCCTAGAATATCAGGCAAGCCTACTAAAGAACCAGAGAGGCAAACAGCCGCTCCAGGTCGGAGCCCCAGACATCCCGCAGAAATGATGAGCTGCATGCCATTCTAGGGGGTGCCCCTGCAACAATGCCACTCATTGCTTCCCTCCTTCCCCACCCCTCCTGGGCTACCGTGGCAGTTATCCTCCCATTTGTGTGATGAAGTAATAAAGAGTGCATGAATTTGAAACAACACTGACTTTATTGCTTCTGCAAGCAGAGATCAAAGGGGTGAGGGGAGGGCAGCCTCCAGCTGCTATGATATTCCAGGCAGGAGTGAATCTCCAGGAGATAAAACTTAAAGAAGAGAATGATCTAGGGAGTCATTCTCATTTTTGCCCAGGCGCCCCCGGCCAACCTCACTGAGGCTGGCCAGGAGCAGTCATGGGACGACGATGATAGATATCAGTCATACTGCACTGTCTGCAAGGGAAGGGAAGGGGATGCTGCAGTGTAGCGCTGCAGCACTGCGTCTGTCAGCAGCATCCAGTAGAGATACAGTGACATTGAAAAAAGGCGGGAAACAATTTTTTTCCTTTTGGTTTCACAGAGGGAGGGTCCAGGGCTTGATGACATATACCCTGAGCCACCCGCAACAATGTTTTTGACCCTTCAGGCTTTGGGAGCTCAGCCAAGAATTCAAATGGTTTTCAGAGAGTGCAGGAACTGTGGGATAGCTACAGTTGTCAGTTGCCCCTCCCTCCGTGAGTGTCCATTTCATTCTTTGGCTTTCTGGTACACTTGTCTCAGCTCCTTAAGTTTCACACAGCACTGTGTCCAGTCCCTGTTGTGGCCTCTGTCCATCATAGTCTTGGAGATTTTTTCAAATGTTTTGGCATTTCATCTATTGGAATGGAGTTCTGGTAGAATAGATTCATCTCCCCATACAGGGATCAGATTCAGTATCTCCCGTATGGTCCATGCTGGAGCTCTTTTTTGATTCTGGGACTGAATGGTCACCTGTGCTGATCAGCGCTCCACGCTGGGCAAACAGGAAATTAAATTCAAAAGTTCCTGGGGCTTTTCCTGTCTACCTGGCCAGTGCATCCGAGTTCAGATTGCTGTCCAGAGCGGTCACAACGGTGCATTGTGGGATAGCTCCCGGAGGCCAATACCGTTGAATTGCAGCCACACTAACCCTAATTCAAAATGGCAATACCAATTTCAGAGCTACTCCCCTTGTCAGGGAGGAGTGCAGATATCAATTTTAAGAGCCCTTTATACCAAAATAAAGGGTTTCATTGTGTGGACGGGTGCAGCGTTAATTTGGTTTAACGCTGCTATATTTGAAATAAACTCATAGTGTAGACCAGGCCTAGGAAAACCTTCAATCAGAGCTCAAGCCTTATTAGATATCCGAAAATCCACATGGGAGAGACACCTTACACATGCCCTGAGTGTGGAAAAAGCTTCAGTTATAACTCAAAGCTTTTCACACATCAGAGAATCCATGGTGGAGAGACTCTACATGTGCTCTGAGTGTGGGAAAAGCTTCAATCAGAGCTCAAGCCTTATTAGACCTCAGAAAATCCACACAAGAGAGAACTGTAATAAATGCCTTGATTAGGGTTAGCCAAAGATTTTTTTTTAATCACATTTGTTAAGTCCCCACATAGTGATCTTCACACCATCTTCACCGTGGTCTCTCAGCTCTCGCAGATGAGTTGCCTGCTTCTGCCTTTTGCAGCTCACCCTTTTTTGGGGTCAATCCTGTGATCTTTTCTATCAACTCATTTCGAGTCGTAGGAGTGTGTGTCCCTTCAGCTAGGAATGTTCATCAGCTCTAGGTGGGGAAGAGAGGCTTGATCCCAACAAGCTACACTGAGACAAAAACTACCTGGGCCTTCCATCCACTAGGACTGTACATGGCGTTGGCTGCTCAAGTTAGTGATCTTGGTGTAAACAGACAATTATAGTTGTAGTGCAGCTGCAGCTCAGGTGCAGTGGTTGGTATTAGCTTTCCCCTTGACCTGACCTAAACTCGATCACTTTTCCTAGTCTAAACAAACCCTGAGCATCACCGTTATACTGTTCCCCCATTTCAAAGCAATTGTTGGTCATCAACAAATTGTTTTGTTCCCAGTTGCTCTGATGTTGCTTCAGGTTGTGCTGGAGAGCAAATTTTTACTACCACTTTTGTCACTTAAAATATATTGAACTATAACAAAGAGAAGGAACAGGGAGGGATAACTCAGTGGTTTGAGCATTGGCCTGTTACACCTAGGGCTGTGAGTTCAGCCCTTAAGGGGACTATTTAGGGATTTGGGGCAAAAAACTGGGGATTGGTCATGCTTTGTGCAGGGGGGTTGAACTAGATGACCTCCTGAGGTCCCTTCTAACCCTGATATTCTATATGTTTATATTTTGTAATCTTTGAATAAGTTGTTACCAGTGACAATGAAATTAAACATGAAGTTAATTAGTGTAAAATAAGAGGCTGATTATGTGATAATTTTCAGTGTTACAATATAATTCAGGTTTTCTTCCAGTTCTCTCCCCGCCCCTCCTACTATATTGGAAATGGTGGCTAATCCTGAAAAGTAAAACCTCACTCCAAAGGAATTAGAGCGGGGGAACATGTGAGAGAAATAGCATGTGTGAAAATAGAACCCCAGTGTAGACTGTAATTATTTCTCTTTCAAATGGAATTTATTTTGATAAACTTTAAAATAAATATTCTGTGAAGAGGAAAATTGCTTGAGTCAAGATGTGTAACCTACTGAGTTAGAGGGTAACAGCCACAGAGTTTCCCAATTTGCTTGTTTGCTAAACAAAGACACATCGGGCAGGAGAGGTCAGAATTTAAAATGGTGATGGATGCATGATGATTGATTTTTGCAACCAGTTATTTTTATGGGTGCTGAGACCCCTTTTCCTTTTGAGGAGGTCAGCTGTTAGAGCCCAGCTGTTTAACCCTCAGGCCTGGCCATGGAAACCTCCCTGTAACTGGCCTTTGTTTCTTTCATGTTTGCTACCTTTGGGGTTCACACGTCCACACTACATGTGATTTACGACAGCAGATACTTTGAGAAAACTGCCGGGTTGAGTCGGGCTATTCCAACCTGACGTTGGCCCAAACTCTGCCTCACTTCATCTAGAGTGGGACATGTCTGTATCGAAGGATTAGTTCACACTTGATTTGCCCAGAGACCTCGCGAGAGGTGTGGTAAGGTGGAGTAAGCTGGAATCTACAATAAAGTAAAAGGTAAGGGTGGGAGTCCTTCAGCTTTCAGATCAACAAGCATGTTCTGTTCATTCCCTCTGAAGCACCTGGCACTGGTCACTCACAGGCAGCACAGTGGACTAGATGGCCCATTGGTTTGACCTAGTATGAACTGTCTTGTGTTCTTATGTAAGTCATCTAAGAGAGACTGACTTCCAGGATCCCAGGACTGATTCCTTCTAGGGAATGAAGCACAATGGTGACAGGCTGTGCAGCCTTCACTGGTCTCCTGTACCTGAAAAGCCTGCTAGCCCGAAGTGCTGGGCCAGCTGTGCCAGTACCTAGTTCCTCAACTGCAGCTACAGGTCCTGCTCCATGTGACTCCAAAGCCAAAGAGCTGCAGAGATCCAACCCCTCGTCATCTTTGCCATTTATTTTCCTTTTTCTATTATTAGTGATGCAATAGTGAAATCTAAGGAGAAAACTAATTCGCTTTGAGGCTGTGTGCTAAATATAAGCAATAATTTGATTTCGGTATTGAAATGTTCAGCTGGCTGAATGTAGGATGCACTGCCTGGGTGAAAACCTCTGATTGGGATTTTGGCATCACTAAATATGCACCTGCCTCCTTGGGTTGCTGATCTAGGATTTATAAGTTGATTTTCTGCTGTATTCATCTGACGGTTTGACTAAATTGACGACTTGATTCCAATGCAATATCCTATGTAACTCATTGATTTACTGATTTGACCTGAACTTTCACTGTGTTGTTTAACCCTTCGTTAGCTGTGTAGTATTTATAGTCGTTTAGCCTTAGCAATGTGTGTTCTTGGTTTTCTTTGTTCATGTTAGTAAAACATGAAACTGGGATATTGAGTCATTGATTTCAATAAGCAACAGGGGCTGGAACTGTGGAGAATGTGAATGGAGATCAGTCACTCCATGTCTGAGCCTTATCAGATTCATCTAAATTAACACTGTGTTTCCCAAAAGTGAGCAATGGAGGGGGCATCTATCTTAGCTCCAACTGTGGCCGGGTTGGGAGGGAGAGCTCAGACAATCACAAGGGAAAATAAGCTCCCCTACCCAGGCTTTCAGGAATTTGGGGAGGGGTGCGGTGTGTCCAAGTGAGGAGAGATCAGTGAGGTGGGGCTGATCTGAGTAGGGGTCAGAGGTCTTGCTCTGCAGTCACTCTCATGGCCCTGTCCAATCCTTACCCCAGTCTGGTTTGCCCAGGGGTTGGGCCTCGTCAGGCCAAGATGGGGTTGGAGCTCTGGTTGGAGGGGCTGTAAAAGGTAGTGAACATTTTGTAGATTTCAGCCAGCAGGGTGTTGGCAGAGTAAATATGTGTGTGTGTTAAAGGGATGCTGCTGACAGAGGACAGGATGAAGGTGGTGCAGGCAACTGTAACTGCATCTCCTGCTTTTCAGAAGTTTGAGTTTTGCGGCTGCAGAGGTTCTGCAAGGGGCTGATATTGCACCAGCCAATCTTAACTCTGCATTAAGGAAGGGTTTTGCCCTTTAATTAATACTTCTCCCTCAGTACTAACTGGGCTGTGAGGCTGACCCCCGAGCTAAATGCTTAGAAAGAAAACAATGAAAATATCCACTGTCCATTACTCATTTAAAACAAATCCTGTCCCTCCTGTCTGCACTGGCAATGGTGAGAGGAAACCAAGCCAAGTGATTCATTGCCTCAGGAGAAGTTTAACCACTTCCATTCTCTGTATCTTTACTGTAAGGGAAAGGAACAAAAAAAAGCAAATTGAGTTCACAGAGAAAAAGTGGCAGATTTCTTTTCTCTCCAAGGCTCTGAGAGCAAACCCTGTTCTCCACATGACCCTCTTCTTTATATTTAACTCCTCCCCATTGGGTTGGATTACTGCTAGTAGCAAATCCTCGCTCTGCTCCCTTCAACGTCTCGATGTGTTTACGATTAGATGAGTAATGTCTGTCCTTTCCCCTTCAACCTGGAAAGGAAATTTCTGCTTCACCACACTGGCTAACAAGAAGTCACGAAAGCAGTTTCCTTGGGAATTCCAGTCCTTGTACTACCACCGAAAACACCAGACTGAGAAATGAGTGGTTCTTTAAAATCAGTGTCTTCAACTAAGAGGCTATTCTGATCCCACAGGACCAGCCACCCACCCAGGTCAATAGATAACTTAGATATTTCCCAAAAATCACGTTGATGCCAATCCTTCAGTATTTAAATGCTAAAGGTTTATTTATAAAAAGAAAGAAAGAAAGGTGAGAATTAAAATTGGTTAAAGGAATCAAATACAATAATTGCAAAGTTTTTGGTTCAGGCTTATAGCAGTGATGGAATAAACTGCTGGCTTGGTAAGTCTTTGGGTGCTTCCAAATCACTGGAAGTTCCTCTTCCTTGGTTAGATGCTCCCATTAGTATAAGTCCATAGTCCAGAGGTTTGAGCAGGACAGAGGCACAGTGGAGATGTTTCCAGGGCCTCTCTTAACTTCTGTCATGTGAAGGGAAACCCATTGTTTCAAAGTCCTCAGCACAGCTAGTGGAAAATCACAGGTGAAAGATGGGAGCTTGGAGTCACATGGGCAAGTCCCCATCCATGACTGATTTTGCTCAGTCATTGCAGGATGGTTACTTTGCAGGATACATCAGATGGAACGTCCACAGAAAAGTCCGTTCAGTGTAGATGGGCGCCTCCCATGGTCCGTTGTGAATTAAGTGTCCGTTCGATGGGCCACTCACTGGCTAACAGCTCACTTCATCAGATGCATAGAATGGAACACACAGAAAGAAGATATTAATACATACAGAGACCATGAAAAGGTGGAAGTAGCCATACCAACTGTAAGAGGCCAATCAATTGAGATGAGCTATCATCAGCAGGAGAAAAAAACCTTTGAAGTGATAATTGAGATGACCCATAGAAGGTGTGAGGATACTTAACATGGGGAAATAGATTCAATTAGTGTAATGACCCAACCATTCCCAGTCTGTTTAAAACTAAGTTAATTGTATCTAATTTGCATATTTATTCAAGTTCAGCAGTCTCTCTTTGGAGTCTGTTTTTGAAGTTTTTTTGTTGCAAAATTGCCACCTTCAAGTCTGTCACTGAGTGGTTAGAGAGGTTGAAGTGTTCTACTGGTTTTTGAATGTTGTGATTCCTGATGTCAGATGTGTCCATTTATTCTTTTGTGTAGAGACTGTCCGGTTTGGCCAATGTACATGGCAGAGGGGCATTGCTGGCACATGATGGCATATATCACTTTGGTAGATGTGCAGGTGAATGAGCCCCTGATGGCATGGCCACTTTGGAGAAGTGGGGCTTCAGAGTGTCCAGCCCCTGCTGCTGTGCCAAGAAGCACAGATGTGGGACAGCATGGAGGAAGCCAAGCTGTTTGGCCCTGTCCTCCACTGGGCACAAGCTGTCATTGTCTTGGGACAATGGTCGGTCTTGGGGCTGGTCTATTTGCTCTGAACCCTCAGATCATGTGCTCTGATCCATGAACAGCACGTCAGGATCAAGGCACATGCCCTGGACCCCAGACCCCAGCTGCAAAAGCCTTGGTAGGATGGATGGAGTGGCCATGAGGACAATCCCTCCAGGAACTGCAGTGTCCCTAGGACAGAAGAGCTGATTCCCTGAGGCGCCTCCTGTATCTCAGGGTCTCCCTAGAAAGGAGCCAGTGACTTTTCTCAGAGGCCCATGTCCTGCATCTCACAGGGGTGGGTTTCAGTCTCTCAGGCCCCAGCCAGGCCTGGTTTTCACTGTTAGTGCTTAATGCCACCATGCAGAGCTCTGGCTGACAGTCCCAGCTCCTTCCCTCTGCTCCCCTGCTCTCCCGCCCCAGGAGGCATAAGGGTCCCAACATTGCACTGCACTGACAGCTCTGGGAACATGGGGCCGCTTGGGTCCAAGCTAGGAGGACACAATAGTGTTGATCACTGATTACTCTCGCTCCTCGCTCCACCGAAATGGTCACAAGGTGCCTGTTATCTACCAGGTAATGAGCGCTGGGATAGGGCGGAGGCTCGATCACTGGATGTCCTCGGGAGGGGTGACAAGTGCCCCGAAGGTAGCGATGGGGATAACGCAAACAATGAGTCATGGGGTTAAAATTGAGGGTTTATTGAATGGGTCACAGGTGCGGATAAGGAGCAACTTAATACTAGTTACAACTTGGGCCTACAATACAATACTAGAACAAATAATAAAAATACTGCAATCACAAACAGAAGCTGACCCTGGTACCGCTCTAGGTCCCAGTAGTTATTCAGGTCCTTCCAAGGGTTAGTAAAGGTGCTATTGGTGCTATTATTAAGCATAAATGCAATTACTCGTCTAAGTAAAAAAAAATGCAGTAAGACAGTTAAAGATTGCCGTGAGACTCCGGCCAATCCCCCTTGTGTTCGTTTCCTGGTTAGTGGGTTTCCCCTCACAGGAGCCTTGGGGCGGCTAGAATCGGCTTTCGTCTCCGGCTTACAACAGACGATTACAGGCTCAGTTAGTTAGCAGAATTAGCAGCTAGGCATACTTACACACACAAACCACAAAAGTTTCATCACCACCGGCAAACGGGTAGGCTTCCGAGAACACGGAGCCAAGGGAGACCTCGAGTTGATCAGGCTCGGTTACGGGTACGGGTTTCTGCGTTTCTCCCTGCCCACCGCTTGCACGGTGGGCAATTTATAAGGGTAATGATATGTTCAGTTTTTTGGCCACGTTTTTCCTAATTAGGAGATTTACAGATGCCTCGTTACCACCCTCGGGGAGGGGGGGTTCCTGGAACTGGCTGACCACAAAATTTGCCTAGCCCCAATGGTTACTTTCGGGGAAATGCTTCTTGTTTGAGAGTACGTGTATGCTCGTTTCCTGAACATGGAGGCCAGGGCAAAACTGCCTAGGGCTGCGGCACTAACATAGGCACTAACATGCCCCCGTGCCCTGGGCTCCATGTGAACGTTATGCCTATACCTTAGATTCATCGTCCGACTCGCCATTCCCTTCTACAAGAGGGCGTGTGTCAGGGGAAGAGGCAATCTAGGCCGACCCGATAACACGATGGACGCAGACTTTCAAGCAAGCACAGCCAAGGCAGAGCAAGATACACCCAACCAGGAGGGAGATAAGGAGAGATTGGAAATAAGCCTTGTAGGCTCCGAGACCCAACCAATCGAGCCAGGACCAAAATCGGAAGGTCTCCCTGGACTCACGCACGGCAGTTCCTAAAGCCCTGAGGTTATTAATTACTTCAGTTAAATTTCCAGATACAGAAGAAACAGAAACACAACACTTATCCTTAAACTGTGGGTACATGGATATGAGGGTCTCACAAAAATCCCGTGATTGTAGCAGAAATTGTATCATTAATCGGTTCTGAAAAGAATAATCTGATAATTCCATTAGCTGCTGATTGACTAAATTAAAACCTTTTGCAGTGGTATTTGCCAGCGTTTCAATAGCCAGTGATTGAAATAATACTTGCTCACGTAATAATATATATCCAACAGGGTTAAATGAGACCACTGAAGATACTACAGAGGACAGCGCACCCTTTGACTTCTCCCACCAACCCCAGGAACGTCGAACCCGTCCGGCTGAGTTGGGATGCCAGGTCTTAACATAAATACCACCCCCTTTTAACAGGATAGAGCCAATGGTACATATGCCTCTAGGGTTAGGGGGGAGCGCCGTATAGGCTGCCTCGCCACACAGCCAGAAGTGACCGGGTCTGGGGGACCAAGGGGAAAAGGCAGAGTCCTGGCATGCCGAGCCTCCCTTAAAAACTAACTTCTTAATGTGGCTGTGGGATAGATATGTGTGTTTGAGGGGCTGGTAAAATCTTTTGCCGCTATAAGTGATGTCGGCGGACCTAATTTTCTGGCCGCGGCTACCGCATAAAACGGGGGGTGGGGACGTACGATTGAAAATAGGGCTGCTGGCCGTCTCATTTCCGTCCACAAGCTGCCACTGGGAACAATTGGGGTAGGCCCCAACCCAAATGGTTTCTGTTCGATTATTTCCCAAAAAGGCCCAACAATGGGTTGCCATGGGCCTTTCTCCAGGTGACAAGGGGAGTGGGCCCATACGACGTACCCTGGTTTCATTAAAAATAGAAAAAACAAGGGGGGAAATGGGGTCGAAAAGATCGTTTGTGCAACCTGTCCATTGTACGGTGGGGAGCCACTGAGCAAAGGGGGAGGAGCAATTAAGGGGACCATTAATGCTACTAAAATTGAACACTAACGGCAATAAATCAAACAAAGGCCTATTTACAGACAGCTTACTGGAACATGCTAGGCAGTTATTAGTGGTCAGTGAGGATAAGTCGATGTTTCCACCCAAAACTTCCTGGATCCAATAGGCTGCAAACATAAGCTGATGGGTATTTTTGCCCACGGGATACGGATGTCTCAGGTTCAGCAGATCTGGGCCCTTCTGGTTGTCATCCCGGCTTCCCGCTGCTGTGGCGAGCTGCAAGACAAAGCAGAAGGCGGCCTTATTTCACTCCGGATTCAGAACGTTTGCTTATCCAGTTATAGTGGACCAAGGTGTGATTGCCCTGGACATCCACAACCGTATAGGTATTGGGATATTTACCCGCAGTTACAATTCGTGCGGCATAGGGTTCTCGATGACCCAAGGCCTGTGGCTCGGCCACCCAGACAAGTTGATCAGGGTGATATACGGGAGTCCAGAGGCCTCTAGGCCAATGAGAATAGTTTGCGTTGAGGGAGATAAGGACCTGTGGTAATAGTGTACTCCAACCCTTATAATCAACGTTGGGATTGACTGAACGTATCATGGTTTTCAGAACCCCGATTTTCCGCTCTACAACGCCATTACTTTCGGGGTGATATTTTAAGTGAATATGGAGGAAGGCCCCCCATCCCAACACCAATGCTTCAAAACACTTGCTAGTAAAAGGGGGTCCCCCATCTGCTTGAACTTTGGAGGGCACTCCCCATTACACCGCCACCTGTTGCAGTGCCCCAGCCACGGCTGCCGCCGTGGTGGTATTCAAGGGGATGCAGTGAGTTTGACGGGAGCCCAAATCCACCACGACAAGCGCCTTTGGGTGGCGACGGGCCCCGGGTAGGGGTCCCATTAAATCTATCTGCCACACCGCGCCGGGGGGAAAATAGTCTGCCGCGTATGCCCACCGCTCGTAACGAGGGCGGTTTTGGGACTAGATCTGGGAACACTTAAGGCAGGACTGTACTATTCTTTCGCAGTCCTGCCGCCGTACCTCGGGTTTACCCTGAGCACCTAGGGCTAACTGACTGTATAAGCGGCCGCTAGGCAAATGCCCCCAATTCTCATGAAGCTATCGGAGGAATGGATCGGTTTTGAGCTGGGGCTGTTGCCCCAGACACACTTGAGGCGCTTGAATTTCCCTCATCTTTTGGTCCAATTTGGAGTGGAGGGGGTTAGAATTAGGACGATGCGACGGGCAATGGGTTATAAACCAGGGCCAGGAGAACTTACGTACAAGGCTGAAAATAGTGTCCCACAGGGGCATAAATGCTGTGGGGTTAGCCTCTCCCGTGAGAATGCTGAGACAAAACTGTGAGTCTATGCCCAACACGACTTGAACAGAAATGGAATGGGCCTGGGTAACGTGCTGGGCAGCGAGAAGGACCCCATGGACTTTGCTATGCTGGGCCAATGAACCTGGCGGGAGGAGATCAACCTGGAAGTGGTCGCATTTAGCACAGAGGACTCCTGCCCGGGGGGTCGGGGAAGTGCCCCCGTTGGACACAATCCAGGGATCATATTTTGTTTCTATACACAAGGGCTCCAAGGCTGCTGGGAATCGGACATCGTTTGGCAGCGATTTAAGCGTCCATTCCCGCCACGTGATTTCCCCCAAATAACACAGCTGTTGCCAAGTTAGGCTGGTCTCGTGAAAACTGGGGGCGGGGGCGGCAGCCGCGTGAGCCAAGGAATGAGGTGTACCTCTGGGCCGATCAGGGTTCCTTTACTAGATAGCGGAGCCCAAATGCGCGCCTCGCAGCAGCATAAATCCTATGGGCCCATATCGATACTGAGGGCCCTTGAGCCGTCGGACCCAGTTATAGACCGGCTGCCCGTCTTGTGATACTGAGTACCCATAGTGATGTTGTGTAAAGAAAAGGGTAATGGTAAAAGGTGAGTCCCTTTTATATCGCGCCAGCCGTGGGTTAGAGGCAAACCAGGCGGCTATTCGTTCCAGGCTCTTTTGGGCCTCAGGACTCCATATTTCCCATTTCTGTTTCGACGAGAGGGGTTCCTGGATCGTTTCAAGGTCTACGAGGTGTTTATCCGGGATAAAGTGTCGGTGATAATTAATTAGGCCTAAAAGTCTTTGTAGTTGCCTTTTATTCTCGGGCGGGTCTGTTACCCAAGGGTTTAGAAGTCCCGAGGTAGGTTGCCCACAGTTGTAGGGGTCATAATGTTGGCCTAAGAAGGAAAAGCTTTGAGAGGGCACGAGGTGGCTTTTCGTCTCATTAATTCACCACCCATTGGCCTTTAGCTCGGCTACCACGGTGTTAGTTACGTGTTGGACTATGTGTTCGTTGGGCCCAATTATGATTATGTCGTCCACATAGGCTAAAATGGTGGTGCCCCCAGTGGTTTCTAGCCCTCTTAAGGTTTTTGCAAGAGCGGACGTGGCCAAGGTGGGGGAATTACAGAACCCTTGAGGGCACACCTTCCACTGGTACTGTGCGCCCTGGAACACGAAGTTTAGGATTTGGGGTTTGTCCTCTAACGGGATTTGATAGAACATATCCTTTAAATCCAGGGTGCAGGGCCACCTCCCACTGGCATCGCTTAGCTGCTGCCGTATTTCTGGAATGGTGGCCGGGCCCGCAAATGGAAGGTGTCGGACTCGGCTGTTTGCTTGTCTATAGTCGATGACCAATCGAAATTCAGAGGGGTTGCCGGGCTTGGAGATACCCCAGCCGGGCGATAGATAGTTTGACGCGGTTGCCTGCGCTATCCATCCCTCCTTTAATAATTGGTTGAGCAGTTGCTTAATGAGGGGGATGCCTTCAGGCTTCGTGGGAATAGGGGAAAATTTCCATGAGCTGTTGTTAACAAGCTCGGGGCTATAAGGGTGGGGGGGCATCAGGCGACAGGGTGACGGGCAGGGCCTGACAGACCTGTTTTTGTAATCGTAGTCGTTTTATATCCCCAACCCCCAGCAAATTTGTTCCTCCCAACAAAGCCTTAACCTTCCGCTTGTACCCTTTATGAATTAGAGTAAAGCGGACTACGGGTTTTTCTTCAATGCTGTTAAGACCCTGAATAAACATAGTAGAACTTGTGGGTATATGCGGTACATTGGGTTTAATAACGGAGATTTGAGCTCCGGTGTCCAACAGGAAAGATACAGGGGTGTGAAGGGGTTTGGGACCGGCTACCAATAGGGTGTGATATGGTCGCTCATCCCATGTCTCTGTGGAGGCTGGGGCGCACCCGGCCTCTACTCGTTTTTTGTTCTTAAATAATCGTCCCAGTCCTTCCATCCTAACTGTTTCCCCAGGTCTTGTTGTTGAGAGTTAGACATCTTCCGCAGTGCTTCCTTGGGCACCCCCTTATGTAATAGGAACCCAAAAAGCACCCTTTCGGCCTTGGTACGTTCAGGGTGCTTAGGTTGACCCTTATTAACAGGGTTCTCAGCTGGAAGGGCTGAGATGGGGCTCTTGGGGGCTTGTGGCATTCGAAGACGGGACATGGCCTCATATAGAGTAATAAGAGGTTGCCCAACCCAACCATGCAGCAACAGGGTTCCCCCTGTGTCAATCGGTGGGGCGCCATCTATGGCTAAGTCCACTGCATCCCTGTTGACCGGGATTTGGGTGGGGTCCCCAACATAAATAAGCGGCGTGTTGGATTGAGCTTGCTGTGGATTCAAGTTCAAGGGCACCGTCTGTGGGTCCCACATTACGATGGATGCCCAGGCAATAGCCCATATGATCTCATGGGGCATATTTATGCTGCCAGGAGGTATATACATGCCCTTAAAACTGCCCTTCATGGCTAAAGAGGCTGCGGCTGGTGTAGTAAGTGGCCAGACCCCGTTTCTTAAGAGGTTATGGCCTGAAAATCCTCCCGACCAGGTGGACGTTTTGGCCAAGAGACTAGCCTCCTCCCTGTCCACTATCTCTGCCCCGTGATCCAGGGCCAGACGGCCCAGCCAAACAAGGGCGGCCTCGCTCTCCCCACGCCTAGTGTCTACCATAAACTCCTTCAATTCTGCTTTAGTGTGGGTACGATATTCAGTGGTAGTAGTAATTTGGCCTGTATTAGAGTCCACCTTGCTTTTTGTGATAGCGACAGGCATTGCCTCTATCCGCATCTCCTTTTCAGGCGCAGGTGAGGCTGAGGGGAGAGCGGGATAGATCGAAGGGGGAGGGGGGGCTTCATAGGGGGGTGGGTTTCCGCCAACCTGACTCCCGTCCTCCTCCTCCTCGCCACTCATCTCGCCTTCTGCGCTATCGGTGCCGTTCGCGGCAGCCTGTTTAGCGGCAAACATAGTGCTTCCATGAAGGACCGCACAGAGGTCCAGCGCTTTGTTTAGTGCGCTGAACAAGACCGTGGACACGTCTTCCGACCTATACTCGTCCGGTCTAAGTTTCTTCGACGGCTTGGTCTGTTCTAATTCCTCCATTAATTGGGTTAGCAACCCGTGTGCTGGGTCACCTGGCTGTACCCGGGGCGGGGGTATGAGTTTAGAAACGGTGGCCCCGGATTTTTTAACGATACGGCTACACTCCTTCCAAATGCCGGACGGTGTCTCAGTCCGACTAGTATCCGCGACCCCCGTGCACTGGGGCTGCAGGGAACTATCGGCCGGCTGACATTTAAACATGGGATGGCAATGGAGGAGACACCCTACGGCAGTCAGGGTTAACGAGGTTGTATAGCTTTTTGACCCTGACTCTATAACACAAACCCAATCTAGGGTGGGCCTCTCAGATTGTCTGCTGGCCACTTGGTGAAACTGTAGGGGTTGAAATTCCTCGAGCTCAGACTGTTCACGGTCCCCACTACGCCACGGGCACTGGCCCTCCCGAAGGCATCCTGTTCGTGACACCATGTTGATCACTGATTACTCTCGCCCCTCGCTCCACGGAAATGGTCACAAGGTGCCTGTTATCTACCAGGTAATGAGCGCTGGGATAGGGCGGAGGCTCGATCACTGGATGTCCTCGGGAGGGGTGACAAGTGCCCCGAAGGTAGCGATGGGGATAACGCGAACAATGAGTCGTGGTGTTAAAATTGAGGGTTTATTGAATGGGTCACAGGTGCGGATAAGGAGCAACTTAATACTAGTTACAACTTGGGCCTACAATACAATACTAGAACAAATAATAAAAATACTGCAATCACAAACAGAAGCTGACCCTGGTACCGCTCTAGGTCCCAGTAGTTATTCAGGTCCTTCCAAGGGTTAGTAAAGGTGCTATTGGTGCTATTATTAAGCATAAATGCAATTACTCGTCTAAGTAAAAAAAATGCAGTAAGACAGTTAAAGATTGCCGTGAGACTCCGGCCAATCCCCCTTGCGTTCAAGGTGTCCTGGTTAGTGCGTTTCCCCTTGCAGGAGCCTTGGGGCGCCTAGAATCGGCTTTCGTCTCCGGCTTACAACAGACGATTACAGGCTCAGTTAGTTAGCAGAATTAGCAGCTAGGCATACTTACACACACAAACCACAAAAGTTTAATCACCACCGGCAAACGGGTAGGCTTCTGAGAACACGGAGCCGAGGGAGACCTCGAGTTGATCAGGCTCGGTTATGGGTACGGGTTTCTCCGTTTCTCCTTGCCCACCGCTTGCACGGTGGGCAATTTATAAGGGTAATGATGTGTTCAGTTTTTTGGCCAGGTTTTTCCTAATTAGGAGATTTACAGATGCCTCGTTACCACCCTCGGGGGGCGCGGCTCCTGGTACTGGCTGACCACAAAATTTGCCTAGCCCCAACGGTTACTTTCGGGGAAATGCTTCTTGTTTGAGAGTACGTGTATGCTCGTTTCCTGAACATGGAGGCCAGGGCAAAACTGCCTAGGGCTGCGGCACTAACATAGGCACTAACAAATAGAAACAGGACTCTTCTAGTCTCTCCTTTGCAGCCGTCTCACGGGGTTAAGAGGAAATTCTGCCCCAGACCAGCCCATTCTACTCATCTCCAAAACGTGCTGCAGCATGTCTGGGGTGGGGGTCTTGGTGAGTAGGCACCCGACCATGGCATCTAGGCTCTGTAAATAGATGTTGTGCAGAGCCTGCCAGAAGAGGGAACACCCGTCAGTCATGGGACATGGGGCTACACCAGTCACAGGACCAGGGGGGTTCTCTGGGAGCCCTGGCCAGACCCAAAAGGCACATGCTGGCCTTTCCCATTCATATCACTCCAAGGACACTTAGCAAGAGTTCATGGCCGGATGCCTGCTGGCTCCTCAATCCTTGCCCTTAGCAGTTCTCTGTGCAGGGCCTGGTACCCAGCAGACCAGGGACCAGCCAAACGGCAATGGGTGGGAGGAAGAATCCCCAGGAGAGTCTAGGCAGCAGAGCACAGAATGAGGAGAGGGAAGGCTGGGATCAGCCACAGAGGGGTAACACAATCCCCCCTGGAGGGAAGGGGCCGTCCCTGCCAGTTTGTCCTGGGCCTGTTCCCAGCTCTGCTCACCCCTCCCCTATTCTCAGCAGCTCCATCAAAGCAAGGGAGCAGGGACCAGAGGCAGCTCCTGCTCCTGGGTCAGAGAAGTAGGATCGTGACCTACCTGGAAGTGGGTGGCATCCTGCCCAGTGCCTATGGTGAAGATGGTGTAAAGAAGAGCCCGCAGGAGGTGTGATTCCAGCTCCAGGGCAAGCAGCGGCTTCAGTTTGCTGTGGGGAGAGAGGAGCCCATGTTATCCTTGGCAGCACCGGAGTGGCGCTGGCACTGCCATGGACATGACCCTCTCCCCTGCAGTGATCCCCTCCCTATGACCACTCAAACGTTACTGGAGTGAAATCACCCCCCAGCCAGGAAAGGGGGGACATTCCCACCTCCTCTGCTGGGGGATGTGAACAGCCACAGCTTGGGGTAATCTAGGCCAGAGAAGATCTGGGACTCCCAGCTCCAGACCCGATCAGCACCAGGGTTAGGGCAGCTGGAAGGGACGGTCCTGGTACCTGAGGCTGCAAACTGCGGCCATGAAGCTGGAGATGATGAAGGTTGGCTCTGGCACCACGGGCAGATTTTCAATCAGCTCCTGAGAGACCCCAAGAAGATAAAATTGCATCTGAAACTCAGGCCCCACAGGCACTTCCCAGGGAGAAGGCCAAAGTGCTCTGCAGAAACAGCCAGTGTCATCCCCACCCCCAACCAGCTGGGCCCCCAATTCCTCCCATCCATCAAACTTCCTTCCCCCTCCCCTCCGGCCTTACAATTCCCCCACTGCCAGCTCCCGATCGGTGTCAGAAGCTCTCCCTTCCCTGCTCCCCAGCCCCAGGAACCACTGTCCTCTGCTTCCCCCTCTGGCCCCACCAACTCTTCCTCCCATTTCTGGGTCTCTCGCCCCAAGGGCCAGACACGGGGGTCCCACTCACCGCAATGCTCTCCACGAGGGCCGCTTTGGAGAAGTGGGGCTCCAGAGTGTTCAGCCCCTGCTGCTGTGGAGAAGCACAGACGTGGGAGAGTATGGAGGAAGCGGAGCTGTTTGGCCAGCAACTAGGAGTGGGGTGGGGGGAGAGAGAGATACAGTTAGGTAGGGACCTCCCCAACCCACCTACACCAGCTCCTTGGCTCAGGAACCCCATGGAGTTGGACAAGGAAAGCCACCCCGCTTCTCGAAACCAGCGTCGCCCTGCACAGACTGGGGTTGTAACTGGGACAGTGTCTGCGGGGAGCGGACACCTTGGTGTGCATGAGACATGCTCCCACTTGGGGTGCCAGGTAACAAGGGAGAAGTTCCCCCCATTGGGGGTGAGGGATTCTCTGGGACAAGACCCCCTGTGTAGGTGGGGATGGAAGAAGGGGCAGGGCAGACTCAGGGCCAGCGCAGCTGAAAGATTTTTGTACCTCAGCTCTGCCCCAGAGGTGCTCCTGGATGACCCTGATGGTGTCTTGTTCAGGGGACACATCCTCCTCCTCCTTCTCTTCTTCCTCCTCCTCCTCAGTCCACTCCTGCTTGGCACTGGGGGTCTCTGCACCAGGGAGAGGAGGAGAAAGGATAATCCCTGCTGCCACTGGGGGGATGCAGTGTAGAGAAATGGCTCAATGTCCCCCATCCTCAACAAGAAACCCCATGGCATAGAGGGCCCCACCCTGCCCCTCCCAGAGACACCCTCAGGCCCATCAGCCTCAGGGCCCCGTAGCCATCAGCCCTCCCTGCAACATCAGGGAAGGTTGGAGCTCCCCGGACTCTGCCCAGCATCCCCTGCCACAGGGTGTGGCTGTGCCACCCCCATGGTGTTAGTGGGGCTCCTATGGCTCAGTCCCCCCACTGCCCTCGTCCTTCCCCGTCCCCCGGGTCTCCCCTCACTTGCACAAAGGGAGCCTTCAGCCTCAGGGCTGTCAGACCCCACGGAAGAGCTGGCCCCTCAGGAGTAGGCAGAGCTGCTGGTCTCCGTGCCGAAGCCGCACAGCTCCTGTTCTGGGCTGACCGGGGGGCTCTTCAGTGGGCAGGCTGGTGGATGGCTCCTGCTGGGCCCTGGGGCTGGGTTCCTGGCTCCTCTGCTTCCTGGAAAGGAAGCCGCAGAGCCACCTTGCCTGGTTCCTGCCCTCTCCTGGGTCCCTCCTACATAGCATCATCCGAGGCCACCTCCATTTGGGACCAGAAGGTGCCTCAGGGCCTGCTAAGGGAGCTGGTGTTTTTCTCTTCCTCCAGAAGGTCAGGGAGCTTCTCCACTTTGCCTGCCCACTGGCCTCTTCCCCACCCGTGGGGACAGAGGGGCCACTCTCCTCCTGGGCAAGACAGATGCTGCTCTCTACTAGCTCCAAAGCCACCTGCCCAACCTTCCTCCTCAGCATCCGCTTCAACCACTCCATCCTGGAACTCAGTGGGGGGCTGCCATGAGTTTGGGCTCAAAGCAGCCTCTCATTAACAGGCCTGGCTGCTCCCCTGCCCATGTCCCCTCTGCTGAGGCAATTCCTCCTCACCACACACCCCACCCCAGGGCAGGTGGGCTGCCATCCACAAGCACTGGCAGCAGCTCACAGCACAGGCTGCTCCCAATGTTCCCCCTCACCAATAAGGCCCTGTGAAACTGGGAGAGTCTCATTCTTTCAGAGCAATGGGGCTCTCCGTTAGTTTGGACAAGCAGCTCCCTCCACCCCAGAAGGCCCTGCTCCCTCCCAGGCCAGAGAAAGAGCAGAACCCGGATAGTCCTCAACGAAAGTTCGCTCACAAGGTGCCGATCCTAGAAGGGAGGAGTCGCCCTCAGTTCCCACTGATTTCACTGCTTGCGGTTGTGGGTGTTCAGCACTTGGCAGGTTCTGCCCTCCCCAAAGACTCTCGATGTTGGGAACAAACTCCTGCAAGGGAAGGGCTGGGAGCCCTATTGCTGGGCCATTCCCACCACACTGGCGATGGCTCTGGAGACCTCCACTCACTTGCTAGGATGAAGCTGGATGGCAGATGCTCTCTTCCTCGATCTCCTGCACCCAGGTGCGCTGGAAAGGGTGCTGCACAATGCCCTGCCAGCAGGGTAGGGGGTAGAAGCCAAGAGATCGAAAGTGGCTGTGAAAACAAGACAATGTTTTATTGCCAGGGGATAGATAAACTCAGCCTAGCAACTGGGGGGTCAGCAGGACACCCCCCATCTCCAGGTCTCCTAGTATCTCACGCACATTCCTGAAACGTGATGGCCCAAGGGCTCTAGGCATTTCTTCGGAGGTGTCTCCACTGTCATCTTTGCTGTTGTCATGTTCCATTCTAGATGATTTTATAAAAATATGCTAATGAGTGTGAATATAATGTAACTGCAATATGCTTCATGCAAAAGGTCTCTTGTAAGGTATCATTACAATGCTTATAATCTACTGAATGTGGTCATCCTATTTGTATAAATGTATCACTTTTGTATCTGTATCTGGGTGGAAGAGAACAAATGGGGCAGCCATTATGAGAAATCCACGAGCTACCACCTGAGCTGGAACAAAGGCTGTACCAGGGGAAAGGAGCATGAGGAGGGCTCCAGGGAGGGATGGCAAGGCCCAGCGCAACGGCTCCCTCCAGTCCATTCCCGACTGAGCGGCTCCTTCCGGCCTGGCTTCATTGGCCCCTACCTGGCCCCAGCTGAGTGCCCCAGACCCAGCCTGGTCCCAGCCTGGCCATGACTGTTTTGATCATATATGGCCTGTGACGCTAAGGGTGTAATATAATATCTCATTGGAAGGCGACAGGGCCAGAAAGAGTTAATTAACTCACAGACTGACTTAACCTTTTAAAGACTGATTAGGAAGATATGTAAAAATCCACTGACCTTCCTTTTGAAAGAGCCAGTGTGGATAGCTTTGAAAAAGTCTCAGATGGAGTAAGAGCTGTTAAGAAAGTTGAGCAGCTCTATAACCAAGGGGCTGTGTTTGGCCAGCTGGTTGGGAAGACAAAGGTGTTGGAACAGGAATGTCTCCATTCTGATTCTTTAAGTGAGCAGTCTGTGCTTCTGTGTTGATGCAAATTACTTGCCTGGCAGGGAGAAGAAAGACTTGCTAATGGCTGTTAGCAAAGAGAGCCCACCCCATCAGCCAGTAATGTGAGTTCTTCACTCTACTTGATGGCATTTCTCTGTTTGTAACATGAAGTTGTGAACACCACATCCAATCAATTCCAAAATTCCAGGAATATTCTAGGCATTAGTGAGCAGAACCGTACTGGTTTTGGTGAAAATTGGAATGGGAAATAGACCAGTAGTGCTTAAGTTAGGTTTGGCGCCTAACTCCTATTGAAATCGGTGGGTGTTATGCACCTAACCTGCTGGCATGGCTGCAGAGGGTCTGCTGGTCCCACGGCTCCGGTGGACCTCCTGCAGGCATGCCTGCGGATGCTCCACTGCAGCCGTGGGACCAGCAGAGCCTCCGCAGGCACACCTGCCGGAGTTCCACCGGAGCCACCTGTCGCCGATGGCCCCAGGCCCCCGGAATCCTCTGGGCGGCCCTGAGCTAGTCTGACCCCCGTATAACACAGGATAATGAATTACACCAAGGCACATATTGATCCCAAAGACTTTAGATAGATCAAAGCCTTTCAGCCCTCAAGAAGGAGGCTAAACAGGTACCAGAGGCTGTGAACAAGGGCCCTCCAAGGCAATGACAAGGAACTGAAGAGGTGAAATATGCCCAGATGATCCCAGCAGATGACCCACCCCCATGCTACAGAGGTGGGAGTCCCTGTTCCTCCTGCCCTAAAGAATCTCTGGTGGTAAGTGGGTAGCCCCAGTTCTCCAGATAAGAATCCTCCATATGGTTTCCCTCCCTTCACCTTCAAATAAGAACAGTGTTTGGAGGGAGTGAGAGGAAGGTTGTTTGGCAGATATGTAAAGGGAGGACTGTGTCTCCCTGTCTGGCCCAGGCTCCTGGGAGGAAGTGATCTCAGTGTGTATGGCTGTCTCCATTCCTCCCACCCATAAGAATGCCTGGTGTGTGGGTGCACCCTAGACCATTAAGGATCTCTGGTGGGTGGGTGTCTCTCTCCCCCTAGTCAGGATCTCTGGTGGGTGGCAGTATAAAAAGAGATTTTGACTCACCCAGGCTGGGCTGCCATCATGGAACAGACCAGGTCCTTCTGTGGGGTGTTTGAATTCCTTCAAGGACGTGATCTCAGTGTGTGTGAGTGTCCCTGTCTCTTCAACCCTTAACAATCCCTGGTGCGCTGGGCCCCATTACAATCCCTGGTGTTTGGGTGCCTCTGCCTTACCCACAAGAGATCTGGTGGATGTGGGTGTTCTCCACGCTACTGGGGGTGTCTGGTGCCGCTGTTCCTCCTGGTTAATAGTGGAGTATGTGGGTGTCCCCCAGCCCGTTAATGATCCCTATTGTGTGGATGCCCCCATTCTTCTCATTAAGAATGGTGCAATGAAGCATATGGGTATGTCCCCCACCCCATGAACTAGCTCCCATGTGTGCTTCCCCTGCCCCCCTCCAGGCTCTGTGGTGTGTGGGTGTCACTGTTCCCCTTTTCAAGATCTGTGTGGCAGGGGGGCATCCCTCCCCCCAAGTCAGGATCCCCATCGTGTGGGTGCTCCCATCCCGCCTTCCAGGCTCTGTGGGGGGCGGGTTGTATAAAAAGAGACTGTGTCTCACTGTCTTGCCCAGGCTACACTGCAGTGCTAATTCACAGGCATGATCCAACTACTGATCGGCACAGGAGTTTTGACCTGCTTCGTTTCCAACCTGGGCTGGTTCACCTCTCCTTAGGCAACCTGGGGACCCCAAGCTTCCCAGGGATCACCATATTGATGCCAAACTTAGTGAGGACACCCGATCAGCACAGCCGGGAACTCCTGAGCTCAAGCGATCCACCAGCCTTAGCCTCCCTGGGAGCTGGGATCACAGGCACCAGCCCCAGTGCCCAGCTGGTTCCACACTCTTCCTCTTCCAACTTCAGCCTCCAGTAGAGGATCCCAGCTATGTTGGTGTCTGTGTTTCCCCTTTTCAAGATCCCTGTTGCATGGGTGCATCCCTCCCCCACAATTCAGGATCCTCATCAAGTGAGCGGGGCTGGGGCTGGGGCTGGGGCAGGAGTGGGGCAAGGGTGTTTGGTTTGTGTGATTACTGTTATTTCTACATTGTCTTTCAGGTAGATCCTGGATTGTGCTTAAATTGAAAAAGTGATCTTAAAAACATTGCAGACCACTGATGTAGCTATTACTGTTCTCCAGAGTGTAGGGAACTTGGCATTTAGCCATGAAAGCAACAGGGTGTTTTGCCTGTTAGGTCTCTAATGTCTTCTCTGCTCTGCAGCGTTTTAAGACTGGTTACAGGCACTAGCTGTGAAACATTAGTCTCACAAGGTCTTTTAACATAAAGTGTGTTGTCAGGTAATGACACAGCATAACCATAACGGTATCTAGCACATAGTGAGTTCCCAACATATTTAAGGGTTTTCCCAAAAGCTCATGCACATTGTACATTTTTATAGTTTTTGGTATCAGAAACAAAAGTCACAAAAGTTAACAGCAATAATATTATCATCAAATCTATCACGTGTACATTTACAAGTATTTTTGTCACATCACATCTTTGGCTCCATGTCATTGAGGTTTTGGCATTTAACAGTTAACCTGTGGCTTCCATTAGCAGGATAAAGTTTTTCCCTTCCTCCCTGTCTTAGAGGGTCAAAATCTGAGCTCTTTTGTGTAACAATCCATTGGCTGGTTAGGTGCTTTATACACAGAAACGTTTCAGTGTAGACAAGGCCCTCAATAGAACCTTCAAATGAAAGTCCATCAGGTGTGGATGGTTATCTTCCACTGTCCATTGTGAGTTAAGTATTCCTGAATGGGCCATTTAACTTCAATGGTCCCTTCAAGATGTGCAGGCTAAATACCTTCTGAGTGTTACCACAGGAGCAAACATTTGAAATACAGATACAGAGTTAATATTCATAACTTCAGATACAAACGTGATACATGCATACAAGCAGCATAATCATATTCCGCACATCATCAAATTTGTGGTGATCGGGGGAGGTCCTGGACTATTGGAAAAAGGCAAGTATAGTGGCCATATTTAAAAAAGGTAAGAAACACAATCTGGAGAACTACAGACCAGTTAGCCTCACTTCAGTCCCTGGCAAAATCATGGAGCAGGTCCTCAAGCAATCCATTTTGAAGCACTTGGAGGTGAGGAAGATGATCAGGAACAGTCAACATGGATTCACCAAGGACAAGTCATGCCTGACCAACCTGACTGCTTTCTATGAGGAGACAACTGGATTTGTGGATATGGGGAAAGCAGTGGATGCGATATATCTTCACTTTAGCAAAGCTTTTGATATGGTCTCCCACAGTATTCTTCCCAGAAAGTTTTAAAAAGTATGGATTGGATGAATGGACTATAAGGTGGATAGAAAGCTGGCTAGATTGTCAGACTCAATGGGTAGTGATCAATGGCTTGATGTCTATTTGGCAGCTGGTAGCAAGCAGAGTGCCTCAGGGGTCTGTCCTGGGGCCGGTTTTGTTCAACATCTTTATCAGTGATCTGGATGATGGGATTAATTGCACCCTCAGCAAGTTCACAGATGACACTGATGTAGTAGATATGCTGGAGGGTAGGGATAGAGTCCAGAGTGACCTAGACAAATTGGAGGATTGGGCCAAAAGAAATCTGATGAGGTTCAACAAGGACAATTGCAGAGTCCTGCACTTAGGACGGAAGAATCCCATGCACTGCTATAGGTTAGAGACCTACTGGCTAAGCAGCAGTTGTGCAAAAAAGGACCTGGGGGATTACAGTGGATGAGAAGCTGAATATGAGTCAGTAGTGTGCCCTTGTTGCCAAGAAGGCCAACGGCATATTGAGCTGTATTAATAGGAGCATTGTCAGCAGATTGAGAGAAGTGATGATTCCCCTTTATTTGGCACTGGTGAGGCCACATCTGGAGTATTGCATCCAGTTTTGGTCCCTCGGCTACAGAAGGGATGTGGACAAATTGGAGAGAGTCCAGCAGAGGGCAACGAAAATTATCAGGAGGCTGGGGCAAATGACTTATGAGAGGAGGCTGAGGGAACTGGGCTTATTTAGTCTGCAGAAGAGAAGACTGAGGGGAGATTTGATAGCAGCCTTCAACTACCTGAAGGGGGTTCCAAAGAGGATGGATTGAGACTGTTCTCAATGGTACCTGATGACAAAACAAGGAGTAATGGTCTCAAGTTGCAGTGGGGGAGGTCTGGGTTGGATATTAGGAAACACTATTTCACGAGGAGGGTGATGAAGCACTGGAATGGGTTACCTAGGGAGGCGGTGGAATCTCCATCCTTAGAGATTTTGAAGACCCAGCTTGACAAAGCCCTGGCTGGGATGATTTAGTTGGTATTGGTCCTGCTTTGAGCAAGGGGTTGGACTAGATGACCTCCTGAGGTCCCTTCCAACCCTGATAGTCTACGATTCTATGATAACCTTTCCATAGACATCTTACATGCCACACTTCGGACAATATTTGTTGTGATTATATAACAGTGGTAGCAACAATGATCTACATAGTCATATTTTATCAGATAATATCACAGGCACCCGCACAGCCAGGATCCTGTATGGGTGGGGGGAGATAGAGGCACCCGCACACCCAGGGTGCTCTACAGAGGCACAGGCAATAAGGACTCTGTATGGACGGATATGGACACCCAGACACCTGGGCTCCTGAACAGGAGGAAGAGGGCACCGAAACATCCAGGATCTTATCTGGGGAGGATAGCGAAGCCCACACATCTGAGATCCTCTACAGGGGCAGGAACATTAGCCCAGTTCCAGGCTGCCCCCGTCTGGCCACATTATTCACAAGCAGAGGTTAAAACTGGAGCTGGTAGTAGGTAAAGTCAGCTGGGCATTGTGGCTGGTGCCTGTCATCCCAGCTCCTAGGGAGGCTGAGGCCAGCGAATCGCTTGAGCTCAGGAGTTGTGGGCTACAGTGGGCTGTGCTGATCGGGTGTCCACACTAAGTTTGGCATCAATACGGTGATCCCTGGGGAGCTTGGGGTCCCCAGGCTGCCTAAGGAGGGGTGAACCAGCCCAGATCGGAAACGGAGCAGGTCAAAACTCCCGTGCCGATCAGTAGTGGGATCGTGCCTGTGAATAGCCTCTGCAGCGTAGCCTGGGCAAAATGGTGAGACACGGTCTCTTTTTATACACCTCCCCTCCCCCGCAGAGACTGTATGGGGGGATGGGAGCACCCATTGTGGGGATCCTGAACTGGTGGGAGGGAGGCACCATGTACCAGGGATTCCGAAACGTGGAACAGGGACACCCACACACCAGGTACCTTGCAGCAAGAGCTGCAATGTTGATTTACAAACTGCAAGTGATGGGGAATTTACCACCTCCCTTGCGGAGCTTGTTCCACTAGATAATCAGCCTCACGGTTAAAAAATGGTCATTTCCAGTTGGGATTTTGTGACATCGACTGGAAGCCAATGGGGTCTTTTTCAATCTTCGTCTGATTAATTAAAAAACCCTTTAAAATCACATATTCCCCCCTCTGGGAATTTCTAAAATGTATTTAAAACAGTGATTAAATCTCCTCTTAACCTCCAGTCAATGAAATCAATGGAGCTTCTTCAGTCTCTCGCTGTAAACAGAACAGAACAATGCACATTTTCCTTGTTTTTAAAGGCAAAAATCCTGATCTTTCCAAGGGAGCTTCTGCTTAAATGTTTAGTTTGTGGAAGGATTTGGCTGCACTCAGAGAACTGTCCGTGGGTTATAATCTGCAATCTGAAGGATCGAACGCAAACAGCATTAGATTACAGACCTTTAGTGCTGCTCCCGTCTGTCCGGAGAGGGGAGCTCACAAGCAGAGTTGAAAGCTGGAACTGGGACGGACCTGGCTGGACACGCGGGGCACAAAGGTTCTTGCGTGTGTTGCCAGCAGATAACTGCCTGAGGCCAAGCAACAGCGGGGCGGGGGGGTCCGTTGCCTGGTGTGCCGCGCCAATAAACACACCAGGGTGGAGAAGCAAACCAAATTTATTTGAGATCTCAAAGCAGTGCAGGGAGAATGACTCAGATCAAGCACGTCTAAAACAAGCAGTCTGTTCCTTTATATCCATTAGAACTTTTCTCACTGACCAGCAATCCCCCGTTTCCCCTCCCTCTTCTGTTCAGCTGCAGCATTCTTTTCTCACACATTTCTTTGTTTTCCCCCTCCCTCTCCCCCTTTCTACTGCAGAGACATGTATGCTGTATCTAAAAGTGGCCTTGAAACTTGCTTCAGCCTAGCTTCAATGTATTACAGCAGAGAACTGGCTGTTACAACCAAAAACTAACTGCTAACATTACATTTTTGCAACTATTAGTACATTAGGTTACACTAGGTTACACAGAGTGTTGAACATGGAGGAACAATGGTTCACTAAGGCCTACAACAGGAGGGCTTCATTGACACTTGTGATCTACCACTTTCCCGAGTTACCTAGATTTATACCTGGTGACACCAACACGTGTAATCCTTGCTGTGCGGTAGGAGGCTGAGGCGATCTGATGGAATTCAAGGCTGCACCCTGCCATGCTGAGCAGTGTCTGTGCTAAGGTTGGAATCAATAAGGTGATTCTGGGAAGTTTGGGGTCCCTAGGTTCCCAAAGGAGAGGTGAAGTAGGTCACCCCTGGAGCAGGTTAAAGCTGCAGGTTGACAGTGGGATTGCTGCCCCTGTGAACAGCTGCTGTAGCACCACCAGGGCAGGAGACTGAGAGCCAGTTATACCCCCCGTCTCCGCCTGTATTGGGGGATGGAAGCACTCACACCCTGGGGACCCTGAGTTGGGGTAGAGGGAGGCCCCCGTGAACCAGGGATGCTGTAAGGGTGAACAGGGGTGCCCACCCACTCAGCCGGGATCTTCTATAGAGAGAGAGTGGCACTGTCATAAACAGATAGTTAAGGGTTAATAGAACATGAGTACTTCATGTCTCTTTGGCCTGTAAAGGGTTAACAAGTTCAGTGAGTTTTGCTGTCAACTGACCAGAGGACCAATCAGGGGATAGGATAATTTCAAATCTTGAGGGAGGGAAGTTTTTGTGCGTGCTGTTAGTTTTTGGTTGTTGTTCTTTCTGGGTTCTGAGAGTGACGGCCAGGTTTCTTTCCAATCTCTCTGATACAGTCTCTTATATGTCCAGACTAGTGGGTACTAGGTAGATAAGGCGAGTTAGGCTTATGTTTGTTTTCTTTATTTGCAAATGTGTATTTGGCTGGAAGGAGTTCAAATTTGTATTTTGCTGAAAGGATTTAATTTGTACTTGAATACTTAGGCTGGGAGGGTATTCCCAGTGTCTATAGCTGAAAGACCCTGTAACATATTTCATCTTAAATTTACAAAGATATTTTTTACTGTTTTTTCCTTCTTTAATTAAAAGCTTTTCTTGTTTAAGAACCTGATTGTTTTTTTTTTATTCTGGTGAGACCCCAGGGGACTGGGTCTGGATCCAGCAGGGAATTGGTGGGGAGAAAGGAGGGAAGGGGGAGAGGAAGGTTAATTTTCTCTCTGTGTTAGGATTACTTTCTTTCTCAGGGAGAGTCTGGGAGGAGGAGAGAGAAGGAGGGGGGAAGGTGGATTTTCCTCTCTGTTGTAAGATTGAAGGAGTTTGAATCACAGTGATCTTCCAGGGTAACCCAGGGAGGGGAAGCCTGGGAGAGGCAACGGTGAGGGAAAGGGCTTACTTTCCTTGTGTTAAGATCCAGAGTGTCTGGGTCTTGGGGGTCCCTGGGCAAGGTTTTGGGGGGACCAGAGTGTACCAGGCACTGGAATTCCTGGTTGGTGGCAGCACTACAACTACTAAGGTGGTAATTGAGCTTAGAGGAATTCATGCTGGTACCCCACCTTTTGGACCCACACACCCAGGATCTTGTAGGGGGGGACAAGGGCATCCACACTCTGGGATCCTCTGCAGAGGATGGACACCCACACATCCAGGATTCTGTATAGGGAGCAGAGGCATCCAGACATTTGGGTTCTTGGACAGGGGGTGGGGGCACCGAAACATCCGGGATCTTATCTGGGAGGACAGCGGCACCTGCAGCCCGACATGAGATGGGGTGGGGGAAGCAGGAGCATTACCCAGTTCCAGGCTGTCCCCGTCTGGCCAAGGCACAGAGCTCACAAGCACAGTTTAAAGCTCGAGCTGCCAGACAGCAAAACCAGCTGGGCACCGTGGCTAGTGCCTGTGATCCCAGCTCCTGGGGAGGCTGAGGCTGGCAGATCGCTTGAGCTCGGGAGCTCTGGGTTGCAGTCAGAGCCTGCTGTAGCCATTTGGCCACCACAAGCATGGCAGCATGCCACGGGGGGCGCTCTGCCACTTGCCGGTCCCGTGGGACCAGCGGACCCTCCGTAGGCATGCCTGCAGGAGGGCCACCGGAGCTGCGTGACCGGCAGAGTGCCCCCAACGGCATGCCGCCCCAAGCATGCGCTTGGTGCACTGTGGCCTGGAGCCGGCCCTGTGTGTGGGGCAGTTTAGTGCCAGGTCTGTCTCTGTCCAGTGACTTTATACATTTGTCTGCACCGCGGGTATGTTTCCTGTGTCCCTTGTTTGCTGGGGCTTTAAACCCCCCCCCCCCCAGGTGTGAGCTAGTTTCTGTGTATGTCTGATGAGCCTTGTAACTGGCTACTTGTCAGCTCCCCTAACTCCCGCTGTCCCCAGCCCTATAGCCCCTTCCTCCTCCCTCGGGTGAGCTCGGCTTTAAACACCCACTGCAGTAACAGTGTCACCCACAGACAAACCTGCCACTGAACTGAATTAATCCTCCTCATTCCCCGAGCCCCCACTTGCTCTGCTCCTTCCTCCAAAGCCCTGCCCCTGCCCCACTTCCCCTGAGGTCCTGCCCACACGCTGCCCCTACCCCCGAGGTCCCCGCCTCACATCGCCTGCTCCCTCTAATCCCCGCGCCTTTCCCTAAAGTCCTGCCCCTGCCCCAACCCTTCCTCCATGGCACTGCCCTCGCATTGCTCCTTTTCCCCAATACCCCACCCTCACTCTGCCCCTTCCCCTGAATCCCCACTCTCGCATTGCCCCTCCCCAATACAGCCCTCCCCTGCCCTCACATTGCCCCTACCCCCAAGTTCCCACCCCTGCACCAACCAGTGACCCAGGAGCAGGCCAGACCCGGGAGGGGGGGAGCAGAAATATGCTTTGCTCTGCCACAGACTTCCCAAGTGACCTTGGGCACATCACTCAGCCTCTCTGGGCCTCAGTTCTCCTGTGCGGGAAATGATGCTGGTGGTGCTTCCCGCTTTCACACGAGCCTGGGAGGAGAACTACCCTGCAAATTAGGAAGATGCTCTGATCCTGGAGTAATGGGGGAGGGGCACAGGGGGAGCATATTAGCACCATCATTTGGTATATTGAATCTGTTTGGAAACAAAATATTTCCCTGAAGTTATCCCAAACCCTGTATTCAGCCGTAACCTTGGGAAATATGTAACGGAGCAGTGTGTTTTTTCCCTGTGTAGCCAGCACCGACCTGGCACCACCACCAGCTCTGCCCCTTTCCTGCCACTGAGACGCCATCTCACCTCCTGACCCTGGCTGGGTGCCCCCAGCCCCTCATAGCAGGGGGCTGTGTAGGGGGATCTCCTTGCAACCATGAGTGGATGTCTGGTGGATGCTGTCACCTCCGCCAGAGACCCCCCAAGAAACTCACTAGCTTCCTCCACATGCGGGGAGGGGCTCCTACTTTTTGACTTGCGGGGGGGGGGGGAGATTCCACGATGTCAGAGCCTGTGGGAGGAGGGGTTCTAATCACAAGTCTGGTGTGGCAGGGCAACGCACTTCCCCAGTCAGATTCTGCTAGGGGTCTGGGCTGCGATCTCTAAGGAGGGGGAGACAGGAAAAAACAGTTGCCACTATGGAACCCAGGAGTCCTGGCTCCCAGTCCCCCTGCTCTCACCTCTAGATCCCCCTCTGCTCCCAGAGCCAGGAATAGAACCCAACCTTCACCCTGCTCTGACCATTAGACCCCACTCGCATTTTAGGCTCACTGCCTCATCTATCCACCCAGCCCACCTGTCCATCCCTTTGCTTCAGGTTTCTGGGATGTCATCCCTGCTCTGCACTCCTCCAGTGCAGCCGAAGACCTTTCCTCCCCCCAACCATGTTTCCTCTCCTCCCTTGTGCTGGATCATCTGCTTGGCCCCCCACCGCCTCTTGGGGTGTGCTATGCAGCGTGACTGGGGATTGTGCAATGGCCTAGCACCAGACAATGCAGAATGTAAACCACAGGCCCTGCCCTGCACCACTCCACCGGAGCTGCTTTCCAGGTGCATCGGAGCCCAGTGCCCTGCACCTGTGCCCTCCTGCCCCACAAGGGGCAAGCTGCAGTCCCCACCACGTTCCGCAGAGGGGAGAAGGGTCAAGCCAACCCTTTAGGATGGGGGAATCAACACCCTTTTTTATGCACAGCCACTGACCATCAGCAGAATTCCTCCTCTTCCTCCCTCCTGTGCCTCAGTGCAACTAAATCTCTGCACCTAGACAGGCAGTCCATCCGCTGCACCTCAATCCCCCATGCCTAAGCCTCCCTGCCAAAGTCCTGCACCTGGCCCCATAGAATTAAGTCTCACATGTCACTGGGAACTCGACTTCTTGTGCCCAGAGAGTCTCAGCCCCCCTCAGTAGATGACCTGAGTCTGAGAAACACAGTGTCCGTCTTCTCCAAAGAAGTACTTGGAGAGATTTTTCTTACGTGGCCTAATGGCTACGGCATCTGACTTTAGATCAGGTGTTTGAGGGTTTGAGTCCCTTCACTGTTGTTCTTGTGCAGTTTTACCATTGTGCTGAAAGTCCTGCTCCCTTCAGGGCTGGAACCTCTTCTTGGCCGCTCTGGCCAATGCTCTGGCTTCAGCTAGAGCCCCGGGGGGAGGGTTGGGGGTCACAAGGGCTGGGGCATGAGCCCCAGGTGCTTCCAGTCTAGCCTTTGCCATTCCTGACTTGCCAAAGAAAATGGGCGGCTGCCCGGGCTAGCATGTGGAGCATTTTCCCTCTGTCCCTGTGCTTGGGGGGGCTTGCTACATAGCGCCTTGGGAGCCTGGGTGTTTCTCTGCTTCTTGCCAGCTGGGGAAAGCCTCTTGGGGTAAAATCTCCTGCCTCACTGCCAAAGTGAGCACCTTGACTGGGAATAGTTAGAAGCCCCACCAGGGGGGCTGACCCTGCTTTCCTACCGTTCTCTGATGTTGGCCACAGAGCATCAGCAGCCGCCCCGCATGCTGATCTGCGGGTGGCCTTCAGTGGGTGTTTGGCATGGCAGGGAGCAGGCTGGCTAGGGGTCTTTGTCACTGTCTGCTGGCCACGCATAGGCATGGTCCTCCCCTCCTCTGAACAGCCAGAGTTATTCTGTGCTTGAAAAGAAAGACACAGGAGACTCAAGACAAGAGGGTGAGAGAGATTGAGAAAAGACCTATGAAGACAGCACACACTACAGGGACACTGCCTGATTAAGGGATGTGGAGGCACCAAATTGCCCATTTTTCCTGGTGCCCTACGCAGCTGCCTACTGCTCCAGCAGCCAGCCCAATCCCCTGGCTGGCTGAGCCGGCCAGGAAAGCTGCCGCTGCTCTGCCTCTTCCCACCCCTGCTCCACCCCATCCCCCCAACTCCACTCCTTCCCCTGAGCTACATCCTGGTGGACTGCAGGAGGATCAGGTGCACCCTGCACTCACTGGGCAGTGGAACGACCTGGACCCAGCCTGCTCTGCTCCACCAGCTCCCAGCTGCACCACTGGTGAGCGTTGAGGGGCATTTCCCACCCACCCCACAAGTTTCAAGGCTGGGAGCAGAGTGCAGGGGCCAGATCACTCCATTTCCCACCACCCCATGAGTGTGGGGTCAGGCCTGCTCTGCAATTACCCAGTGGCAGGAAGTGGAGTGACCTGAGGCTGGTTGGGCAGAAAGGATTGTAGATTCTGACCTGCACTCTGGAGAGGAGAGAATAAGTGAAGGGGGCATTTTTGACTCCTCCCCTCCTCAGGGCTAGAATTCTACATTCCACAAGGCCAAATGAGGGGGTGACACCACTTGGTTAATGAAAGCCAGGGCTCCAGGGGAGGTTTGAACTCACAACCTCAGCATAGCTCCTCTCAGCACTGCCCTATAAGTACTGTGCATTAACCAATTGCATCACTGTAACACCTGTTAACTGCTGTTCTCCCAGACTCCTAGGTTGATGAAGGCAAGGAGTGACCCCAAAACATTCTCAGTGGAGTTGAACGCGAGTAGCAACAAGTGTTGGTACTTGGTGGGGTGGATTCTTCTTAAGGATTCCAGGCACCATTTGACCCTTTTGTTCTTCTCTGTGTAATAACACAGCTGATTAAGACTCAATGTAGACTCTTGCTGCAGACCAACAGATCTGCAATCACTGATAACCAGGTCTAACCATTAGTCCTGCTTTGGGACAGTGTCTCTCATACAAGAAACTGCCCAGTCTGCACTAGCAGTGAGGCTCCCTCACTAACAGCTGAAATCAGGGAGAGCAGTGTGAAGTGCAGGGCCCAAGGGGTGCTTGAACAGGGGGGAACAACACCCCAGGACTTTTAAAAATGGGAGGACTCTGCCTTACCACTTTGTGATGACTGTAAGGGCAAGTGAGGGTGGGGCGGGGTGGGGTGGGGGCGGAGAGCAGTAAGCGGGAGGCGGGGACTTGGGGGAGGAGGCAGCGTAGGAGTGGGGCCTTGGGGAGAAAGGGTGGTGCAGGGGCGTGGCCTGGAGTGGAAGGGATGGGGCTACTGTTTGGGCTCTGGTAGCCAGTACTTTTAGGGAGCTTACTCGGCTCCTGGTGGGACCACAAGATGTTCCAGAGGAGAGAGGGTGGCCAGCAGAGCGGTGACAGGGTGGAATGGCAAGTGACTGGCAATGTGGCCAGACAGCGGAGGGAGAAAGGGGCCTTCCCCATGAGAGGTGAACTCTGCATTTTCATTGACCCAGGACAGCAGCTGTGAGTGAGGTGCAGTGAAGGGAGGGGCACCAAAGAGCTTTTGGTGTCTGGATTTAAGAGCCCGAAGCTAAAGGCCACTGCCCAGCATGCTGTGGGTGGGTGTTTTGCTCATAGTGTTGTGTTATGAATCCTGTTTGTGGTGTTTTCCCAAGTTAATACAAGGTGATTTTCCTCCTTTTTATTAAAGTTTCTTTTCTACACTCAGTGCGTGTGAGTGGGGAAAGTATCACATCTTAGAAGCACCCAGTGGCCAGGGTTAGTTTCCCCAGGTTACTGGGTGCGGGCGTAAGCAGATTGTGTGTTGTATTGTTGAAGAGGAGCCCCAAGCACCCAAACAGGGAATTTTAACTTCAACCTTCAGAGTAAGAGCCAGAGGTGCTGCCAGCTGAGCTAACCAGGCCGCCTAAACATATTAACCCCTTTCACTGCAAGAGCAAACACCGGCTACTTCTGTGCTTCTCAGCATCTGGGAAAAAGCCTCTTGGGGAAATATCTCCTGCCCCATCACCAAAAGGAGCCCCTTGAGTGGGAACGGTCAGAGGCCCCACTGGGGGGCTGGCCCTGCTTTCCAACCACCTTGTGATGCTGGCCGCAGAATGAATGCTGGTCTGTGGGTGGCCTTCTGTGGGGGTTTGGCATGACAGGAAGCAAGCTGACTGGGTGTCTTTGTGGCTGTCTGCTGGCCACGCAAAGACATGGTTCTCTCTTCCTCTTGCCCTGCCCTTGGTTGCTCTGTGGCTTTTAAGACTTCCCTTGGAGCTGTCAGCACCAGCTGCCTCTGCTCTAGGTGCCCAGAGCAGGAAAGGTGCGATGGGCTTCAGCCTGGGACTCTTCCTCCCTCCTGCCTAGCCCTGACTATGAAGCCTGGCCCTGGCCCTCCTTCCTTTAAATGCCATGTGGGCAAGAGAAAGAATGTGGCAGCTGCAGGGACCAAAGTTGTGGACATCAGGTGAAGCAGCGAGAAACAACCATATGATCAACCAACAGGAATCTCTAGCCAGACTGTTAAGTTCTACAGCCCCAACCTATAGCAGCCAGCCCATTGAACCAGCTGGACCAAAGATCTATCTCCAGTAGGCATCAGTCACCCAGCAGGAGGGAAAAAGCCTTGCTTTTAGTTTACCTTGAGAGGGGCTAGCTAAGCACATTTTGCTCCAGGGCTTCGTAGCAAAGCAACGTACCTCCAGGGATCCCACTGAAATTTGAACTCAGACTCCAGGATTCAAAGTCCTGAGTGCTGCCCATTACAGCATGGGACCTGCTACTACATTGTTTTCTAGACCCCCTTTGACTCTCAGCTGGCTGGTCTGCACTCTGAACTTATTGCTTCCCACTAGTGGCTTCCTCTCACAAGACTCTTTCTCCTCCTCCAGCGACTGTGGTCCTGCACTATCAGATCCGCAGATCCTGCCCTGAGTCCCCGCATCACCCTGCTTTGTCTCCATTCCCTGCAGGCTGCAAAAATGTCAGGGGAGGCTGCCCCTCCCTTCACTCGGTGCTCCCACTCAAATCGGCCAGCTGCAGCCTCATCTCCTGGAACTCAGCCAGCTGTCGTTTGATCCAGTCGTACAGTCACACGCTGACTGGCTCCCCAGCCTGGATGGCCTTGTGGAAATCCCACAGGCAATGCTGCAGGACTTGGCACCATTGGTTTCTTTAATGTTCCCCTGTTTTCCCGACCACCAGAACAAAGCCGCCAGCTCCTCCCTCACCGACTCCCACCAATACTCCTGGTTGCCATAGAACCCTCTGACGCTTTCCCGTTCTGCCAACACTGTCAGGCCTCGCCATCCTGCTCCTTTATCTTGTAAGCTCTGGATGTTCAGCTTCCAATATCCTCTGCTGTGGGTTAGGGAATTGCCCACATTGAGCACACGGTGAGAGTTGCGTGATCCGAACAGTCCATTGGCACGACCCTGCACTGGGCTATCAATGTGCTCTCCTTCACGTAAATCTGGTCAATGCGACTCCTGGCCTGTCCCCGCAGAAACGTGCATCCCCTCTGAGGCTGGTGTTAGCTTGGGTCAGAGGAATAGGAGGCTACCACCCGCCCCCGACTGGTTTCACTACAGAGAAACACGTCCTCTAAGCTAACCTCTCTACAGACCTGCACCAGGTAATGCTCATCATAGAAGACTTTCCTCTGACGATCAGGAAAACAGGACCAGCAGTCCTCAGGTCAGCTGCAACAATAGAAATCCCGCACCAACACCAAACACTGTCCAGAGGAAGGGAGCCTGTTCCCTCCCTAGAACTTTCCTTTCACACCTTAATTGGGGACTCTTCACACTAATATAGCTGTAACCAGTGCCACAGAGCACAAAGCCCACCAGTAATGCCCTCCCTGGTTGGAGTTCCAGCCCCCTTCTGTACTCACATCATGAATGTGAAGAACAAGACTCCAACCCCATCATTCTTCCCTGGCCTGGAGGACCAGAGAGATGTGCCCTTCCACCAATCACCCTCTGCCCATCAGGCTACCCTAGACTTGTTAATGTGCATTTCCTGAACACCCACCATATTCAAGTCCAGCTGCTCCAAGGGACTGAACATCAAGCCTCTCCTCCTTGGCCTTCAAATCCCTTCCATCTTCCACACAGCCATTTTCACAGCTGCCCCTTCCAGGGTACTGCCCTCCCTCAGCTGCACAGAGGAGTTTTCATCCCCTATACCTGCCTGTCACTGCCCAGCACCCCCTCTGACACCATTCCTGAGGGCCACCCTGCCTCACTCTCTTCCTGCCATATTGGGACCACTAATAACTCATGTAGGAGAGACAGCTCCCATCCTTCATTGTTAAAGGTCAGGCCAACCAACTAGGAGCAGAAGCCCCCAGTATCTTTTCCTACTGCAGAGCCCGAGCTCAGGGACTCACCTTGGGTGCAGACACTGCTGTGCTCCCAGAAAGCAAACCACCACTGTACAAAGATGGATGATGGGGCCTGCCAAAGCCTGGGATTGACCCAAGGATCTTTAGATCTTCAGTCTAATATGCTCCCAACTGAGCTACTTTGGCAGCTGTTCAGAAGTCTTTTGGCCTGCTGCTTCTCTGCTTGGGATGTTTTTGCAGCAATTGCACACAAAAGGATGTCATTGTGAGCGGCCCATGAAGAGAAGATTGCTCAGCTTGACTTGCTGCCTCACCCTGTTCCTGCCTTAGTGCCCGGGTTGACCTGGTGGCAGAAGGGGACTGGAGGCCAGTAGCGCGGGGAGGAGGTTGAGCTGGACCCTGATCTAGACTAGAACCTGGCAGCGAGAGTCTGGCCACCACTTGCTGCCCCACCCTATTGTCCAGGCTTCCCCCACTGGATGTCATTTTGGGAGAGAAGTGGGGCTTCTGCCTCCCCTCCCCGATTTTCACACCACAGAGGCATGCAAACAGGAAAACGAAAGGCTGCTCCACACCCCCACCGGAGGAACCCGGCACCCCTAGCTGTGGTAAGTAAGAAGTGTCCGTTGGCTGACAGGGCCTGTCCCTGAGGAGCAGGAACAGCAGCTGCTGCCTCCCCTTCGGCTTCAGGCTGTGGGAAATGGTCATTGCCTGGCTGCATGGGTGGATGCTGCTCCGTGCTCTGGAGAGTGTCCGTATTGCTCTGTCAACTCCCCGTCTTCACTGAGCCGGTCTGGTAAGGTCCCAAGTGCACCCTCCGGCCTGGCAACTGAGATTCTGTGCAGACATCAACCCCCCTGCCAGCCCCCACAGGCAGCAGCAGTGCCAGCCACCCTAGCACCACACGAGCTCTCAATGTACTTCTTGTGGGGAAATGGCTCCTTGGCATCCAGCTGCTAGAGTGAGAGCCAGGAGAGAGAAGTGTCTGGCTCACCGTGGGGGAGAGAAGAGACCTGATGAATGCGGATCTCCCTCAGTCTCCCCTGCGATGCTGGTCAGTTTTATTGTCACTGTGATAGTAAGTGCTTCCCTTCAGGGCCGGCCCTAGAGAGGTCCGGGGTCCAGGACAAATCTCCTCCTTTCTTCCTCAGGCCCTGTCCCCACTCCGCCCCTTTCCCCAAGCCCCCACCCCTGTCCCGTCTCTTCCCACCCTGCACCTTTCTGCCCCATTCCTCTCCCTGTCCCTGCTCCTCCCCATTGCCCCTCCAGCACCTCCTGCACCCCACTGAACAGCTGAGCACCTTTTTTTTTCTGTTAGTGTTGCAGCCCCGGAGCACCCATGGAGTTGCTGACTTGGCTCCTTTTGCACTCTACAGAGAGGAGCAGAACCAGGGCTATGGCTGATCTATGGGGCACTAGGTGAATGGCAGAGGCTTCAGGCGCTGAGAGTTTGCTTGACACCTCAGGGACACAGTGTGAGGTGGTGCCCCAGGGATCTCTATGAAAGGAGCAGACCAGGATTTACTTGGGGTGGGGAGAGAACTGAGAGTATTTCAGGGGGTTGTACAGCGGTATTGCCCGGGTGAGAAACTGGCTAAAACACAGGCCTTGCTGTGAACAGGATTCAAACCTGCACAGGGGAACCTTATTGGATTTCAACTCCAATGCCTTAACCACTCAGCCATCAGCACAAAAATGCCCCAATGCCAGAGAAACTGGTAAAGAATCACAATGCCCAGGCATGAAGTCATCTGAACTACAGAATTCCCACAGCAAACCTGGCTCCCAAAGCACAGGGGAGATTTGGGGTTCGTTCTCTTTGCTTAGCCATGTGCAGTTGCACAGAGAGCGCTTTTAAAAGTCTCCTCTCCCACAGAGCGGGAATGGGAAATGATTCTGAACTTGAAGCCTGATGTGAATGACGATGTTTGGACCACAGGGCCAGGGACTGATCTTTACTATAGAAACCGTGACACAGGGAACTAGGCTAAGGAAACTGTTTCCTGGAGTCAATAACTGTAATAGCAGCAGTATTGTGCAACAAAATGTCTCACAAGAGGAGTTAGCGCATTGGTGGTTCGGTTGCAGAAGTCACAGCTACAGCGAGGGAGGTCTAGCTTTGGTCTCTGGCCAACAGAGGGATGAGACCCAAACTGTGTGGTGGCGGTTTCTTTAGTTTGGTTTGTTTTTCTCATTTGAAATGTCCTTGATCATTTTTCTGGAAAAACTATTTGGACAAGGCCAAGGAAGAGTTAGAACAATTACAAATCTCCATGGGAGTGAGGGGGTCTTAGCACCAGGGGAGGGGTGGAGATTTTCATGGAGGGAAGTTGAGGAGATAAATGAGAGGCTTTTGCTCCAGCAGAGGGAGCGGCTTGGCAGTTTCATTTTTACCAAGTGAATCCCCCCACCAGCCGCCCCACACATTGCTCCCCTGCTACTGCTATCCCAGCTCAAACCCCACTGTCGCCCCCAGCATGTGACCTACAGCTTCCTGCTGACAAAGCCCTTATCTATCAGAGACAAAATCCCCTCGTCTGCCCCTTGTCCCAGCTGAGCCCTCTGCCCCCAGAGCCCAGGATAACCCCGACCTAGCCATGCCCGGAGTTCGGGCTTAATCTTCAAGGCTGAGCGCAAAACCTTCAATCGGCCACGTTTCATTCCCTTCCCACCTCGGCCCAAGTGGCAAGGGGGAAATGGACAAGACACGCCGGCTGGAAGATGCCTCCCTCCCACTTCTCTATAGTTGTCTGTGATGTTATTAATATGAACTGGGACTGTAGAGATCATTGTTGCCACCACTGTTATATATTTGCAGCAAATATTGTACAAAGGTTGTTGTGTGAGGTGTCTATGACAAGGTTATGATTTGCTGGTTATAATTATACTGGCTGTATGTGTCTACCATTTTTGTATTTGAAGTTATGAATATGGGCTATGTATTGTATCTCAAATGTATTTGATTCCAAGTAGCCTCAGTGTCATCAGCCCCCAGCTCCTTCAGGAGTCCACAGCAAAGAGACTCCCACACACACACTGTCCTGCTCTCCTTGGGAGGTGCCTCCTCCCCACCGCTCAATGGAGCACCAAGGATTAAAGTGGCAGCATCTAGTGTCAGTGGGGTTCAGTGGCTCAGGCCAGACACCTGAGCTGGGGACCCACCCCCATAGCACTGCTCGAGGGCCTGGGCCCAGGATGTTCACAGCCCCCTCCTCACCCCTTCCAGAGCCCAGCCTGGTTCTCACCTGGAACAAAGCAGAAGCGTCCGTCGGCCTCGCTGCTGTCTGAGTCCCAGGCGCTGCTGCTGTCCCATGGGGAGCGGACCGAGCTGCTGGGGCTGGGAGAGGGATCCTCCACCTCCTGCCCTGGGAAGTCTGGAAGGACCCCACTGACTGGGCAGGGCGATGTCTCCTGCTGGAAATTGGGGCTGGGCTCCTGGGGCTGCTGCTGCCCACACAACAAGCCCCGGAGCCACCCTGCCCGGTTCTGCTCCTGGGCTGGGTCCTGCCTGCACAGCCACATCCTGGCTCAGCTCCATTTTGGCCTGGCCGGTGCCTCTCCCACCTCGGCGCCTGCGCCGGGGGCAGGTTTCCTCTTCCAGAAGGCTGGGCACTTCCACCTCCTGGCCCGGCTGGATGCTCCTTCTCCACCAGCAGGGACGGAGGGGCCGCTCCGCTCCCGGGGAAGATGGCAGCTGCTTCCCTCAGGCTCTGGGGCCATCTGCGAACCTTCTTCCTGAACATCCTCAGGAGCTTGGCCACCCTGGAACTGAGCGGGGAGCAGGCGTGAGACTGGGGTCAAGGCAGCCTCTCACTAACCAGTCTGTTTGGTCCCTCCCCATCCCTGCCCCAGCCAGAGCAGCTCCTCCTCCCCCCACAGGGGTGCAGGGAGTGCAAGCTACACACATTGGCAGGAGTTCATTGCATGGTCTGCTCCCCCTCAACATTCCCCCTTATCATCCCTGGGGCTGCAAGAACCGGGGAGTCTTGTCCTTTTCGAGCACTGGGGTCAGTCACAAAGACCATCAGTCACTTTGGACAAGCAGCTCCCTCCTGCCAGACCAGGACACACTCACACTTCCCCTCCCCACTCCCCGCCCAGACTAGAGAAGGAACAGAACCCAGGAGTCCGGACTTCTCCTGGGAAACCATTCCCCACTTCAAAGTTCCTAGGCATAGCAATGCCAGGACCCCCTCATTTCCCATTGATTTGCATGCTCAGCAGCTCACCGGGTCTGGCCCAGCTCAGAGCCTCAGCCTGGGGACTCTCATTTCCCATTGATTTGCATGCTCAGCAGCTCACCGGGTCTGGCCCAGCTCAGAGCCTCAGCCTGGGGACTCTCATTTCCCATTGATTTGCATGCTCAGCAGCTCACCGGGTCTGGCCCAGCTTAGAGACTCTCAGCCCACAAGGGCGCCGAGATTTGGGGGTGCCAAAAAGCGCCCCCCAATTTCTTTTTAAATGGTTGACCAGTCGCTGCTGCTGGGACAGAGAGGCAGCCGGCAACCAAGGATGTCCCCCGGGGCAGGGCGCCGCCGCGGCAGCCCGCAGCCCAAGGGATCCCCTAGCCCAGGGAAACCCCGGGCTGCCGGCTGCCACGGAGGCGCACTGACCCTGGGTCAGCGCGCACGGCCGCGGCAGCTGGCAGGCCAGGGGCCCCCTGAGTCAGGGCACCGCTGGGGCAGCCGGAAGCCCAGGGTGTCCCCCGGGTCAGCACGCCGCCACGGCAGCACAGGGTGTTCCCCGGGTCAGCGCGCTGCCGTGGCAGCCCGGAGCCCAGGGGATCCCCCGGGTCAGCGTGCTGCCATGGCAGCCAGCAGCCCAGGGGATCCCCCGGGTCAGCGCGCTGCCGCGGCAGCCCAGAGCCCAGGGGATCTCCCAGGTCAGCGCGCCGCCATGGCAGCCCGGAGTCCAGGGGATCCCCTGGCCCAGGGAAACCCTGGGCTGCCGGCTGCAGCGGAGGCTCACTGACCCTTGGTCAGCGCGCACCGCCGCGGCAGCTGGCAGGCCAGGGTGTCCCCTGAGTCAGCGCGATGCCGCTGCAGCCCGGAGCCCAGGGGGGTCCCCCGGATCAGGGCGCCGCCGCGGCAGCCAGCAGCCCAGGGTTTCCCTGGGCCAGGGGATCCTCTGGGCTGCCAGCTGCCGTGGCGGCACGCTGACCCGGGGGATCCCCTGGGCTCTTTCTCATTTAAGTTTGTATATCACTTGGCAATTATTGCTTTGAATATTATTACTTATGTATTCTGTGTCCAAAAATGTTCTAGGATCTCTGCAAATAAAAGAGACTCACTAGCCCAAAGAGCCTGTGATCTAAATTAAAAATGACACCAAGTGATAGTGACACACAATGGGAGCAAAATAAGGTAATGGGAAGAGGAGGATACAAAAATCAGGTGACATAGTTACTTATTAGGTTCACATCATGTTCTGCAAAATCTGTACAGTTTTTTATATTCCCTTTCCTGTATGTATCTAAACTGTTCCCGCATTTTCTAAACTTGAAGTGATTTTCTGTTTCATTACTAAACAGACCCCTTACAAACAATCCATACACCTTTGTGTGTTGTTTTAAACTATTGCATGTGTTAAAACCTACTAAGCCCCCACTTCTTAGCTTAAGAGCTCATTTACACATATTTCCTATCTTACTTCACCACCAACCACCCTTAGCCCAGATCCCCAACCCAAGTGACTGTACGCCTCTCATCAGTCTGATATCTCCACATCTCTTCCATCCCCAGCAATCATGTCCTTATTTCAGTAAGTAAGTATTTTCATTGCCCAGAAATGAGAAGTTTACAAAAGTTACTCTTGTTATCAGAGGCCTTGATCCACCTTCATAGAATCATAGAATATCAAGGTTGGAAGGGACCTCAAGAAGTCATCTAGTCCAACCCCCGCTCAAAGCAGGACCAATCTCCAGACCTTGAAGTCAGTGGAAAAATTCCCACTGATTTCAATGGGTTTTAGATCAGGCCAAGAGGCTCCAAGAGCCACTTCTTCCTCTCCTTCACAGAAGCCCTTCAACATCATATTGCCTCCTGTTCCAGCATTCAGCTCAGGCTCTCTGTTAAATAATAAAGAACTTCTGGGGCTACTACCTCAGAAAAGCAGAAAGTTTGTTACTCCTGTTTTATTGTCCCATTTGAAATAATTCTTTAAAATGTAGGTTTCTCTTGTGTAACGTAACAAGTGACTCAGGATCACTATCTAGCCACAACGTGCACGATGCTGAGAAATAAGTAGTTGTGGTGGTTGTTTGCTGACAGGTAAAGCCCTGATTTGATACTAAATACTGGAACAGATATGAACTATTAATATCTCTAGAGCTCCCAGGCCTCTCCCATTGATGGCCTCCTCTTTCGAATCAAGCAAATGGGATTTGCATGTGAATTCTTACAATGTAACATTCAAGGATTAGCTGGACAGCTCGGAGCACCTTGGAGTTGTACCTTCTGTGAACTTTAATCTTTTATCATTCTTTCTAGCAGAGCAGCACAATAGTGGGATCCTAGGTTGTACTAGCCAGATGTTTTCCTTACTAACTTGGAAGGTTGCTCTCCTATTATTTTGTCAGATGCTTGAATTGCACCTATCTCAAGTGAGGTAAAGTAGAACAAGGCAAAACATCTTAACAGATACCTCCTGCATAAGTGATTGCAGGATAGGGGTCTATTTCTTTAAAACAAACCTGGACCACAATGCCTCTGAGAAACTTGACAACCCCTAATATGGAACAACTTTTTGATCCTGTCCAGAGCAGTTGCTGTTACACCAGTAGGATAAGATCTGCCTACATCTGTGCTTTTGTTTAGTGTAATGGTTGCAACATAAACCTAACAAGGCTTGAATACTCAGGCTTAAGCTTGAAAATCATCTTGATCTCTTAATCAATATTTACGTCAAACAGTTGATGAAATTCAAATAGTTAATTATAGTAAGTGATATGCATTCTCTATCCTTTACTTTTAATAGTGAACAAGAAAAAGGACTGATAGGAATAAAATTTCATTTTTTTTCGTTTACAGTTGATGCAGCCTCATGGCAGA